>NW_024502791.1:495450-675070 GCF_017590055.1 Onychostruthus taczanowskii | reverse complement strand
GTCCCGCCCTGACGTCACGGCGCTCCCGCACCGCCGTCTGACAGCCTCCGCCGGGCGCGGGTGCGGTGCGGGCAGGCAGGCAGAGCGCGCTGTGCGCGGCTCGGCTCGGCTCGGCTCGGCTCGGCTCGGCTCGGCTCCGCTCCGCTCCGCTCCGCTCCGCTCCGCTCCGCTCCGCTCGCTGCTGCGCGCTGCCCTCGCCATGTCAGTGGCCGGGCTGAAGAAGCAGTTCCACAAAGCCACGCAGGTACCGAGCCCTCTCCCCGCGCGTGGAGCGCGCTCGGCTGCGGCCGGCGTGTGCGTGGGCATGCAGGGGTGTGCGCGGGT
Organism: Onychostruthus taczanowskii; assembly: GCF_017590055.1. NCBI lineage: Eukaryota > Metazoa > Chordata > Aves > Passeriformes > Passeridae > Onychostruthus > Onychostruthus taczanowskii. Next base: position 674,746 of record NW_024502791.1, on the reverse strand, counting down.
CTCCGATCGAGTGAGTGCAGGGTGAGAGGGGGTTTGCGCGGATGCTCTGCCCGGTCGTGCGTGATGAGTGAGCGTGAGAGGGGCCGCGTGTGTGGCCGGGTGTGCGCGGTGCGCGCATGGATGTACGCGAATGTGCACGGAGGGTGGTGTGTCTGCAGGGGTGTCCAAATGCGGAGGGCCGGGGCTTGCCGGGCCGCCGCGCCTCCCCGCACTCGCTCCGGCCGCGTTGCGGCAGCGGGCAGGGGCTCCCGGGCTGCGGGAGTCGCTCCTGGGCTGCCCTGACCTCCGCGCTGGGAGCCGCGGGGCAGCTGCTGCAGCAAATGCCCGCCGCGGGCTCGGACCTTCCCTGCCGAGGTCTGTGCGCCGTGTTTCCATAGGCGTTGTTTGTTTTAGCCTGACTTTGGGAAACCAGCAGTAAACATGACCTTTTTGTTTCGTGGGTCTAGACCACAGCTGAAATCCGAGTAATGATGTGGTTCTGTTGCTTTAGGCATGGTGTGATATTGCAGGAAGGTCAGGGTGAGTGTTTCACCAGTAGCTGAGTTGTTTCATGATACAAAATCTGTGTTTTACAGTCTGCAAGGCTACAATTTCTGACTTAGTCTGCTTTAGAGCTAAATCTAAAATGGTTTCATAGAAGTCAGAGGAATTGATTTAGATCTAGAGAGCTGACACCAAGACCCGTGCAGTGTGGGTGGGGATTTTTTGTGTTTTGGGTTTTTTTTTTTTTTTTTTTTTTTGGGCGGGGGGGGGTTGGTGTTTTTAGGGTCTTTTGTTTGTTATTGTCTGTTTTTGTGTTGTTTCGTTTGTTTGTTTTAAATTTTGTTTTGTTTGTGACTAAATACAAAAACTCCATTTATTTCCTATTGCTTGCCATTGCAGGCATCTTCAGCTACTGGTCTTGGTCACAGCAAGCAATCTGTAGATCCAGGCACACAAGATACATTCAGCTGTTTGACTTTCAACACCCATGTATTTCCCCTTCTCATGCATCTCATCTCTTGAGCACTGTGGGGAAATAGTCCCTTTAAAAATTATCCTTAATCCAAATATTTGTCCACATTCTGATTTTCCATACCTTGTAGTTACACCACTACACATTATAACTCTGAATGCAATGGTTTTACACCAAATCCTGCATGGGTGTGCAAAAGCATTGAATAACACTGTGTCTCACCTTTCATGCCTCATTGTGCTGCATCATGGGTAAAATAAGCTTTGCAAGAGAAAGCATAAGCTTTTGTACTCAAAACAGATGGCATAAGGAGCAGGTAAGGGTGCCTGAGCCTATCCAGCAGTGTCCATCTGCTGCTGCTTACTTTGTTGTTTCTTCCCCTGCTGCCTGTGGTGCTATGAGCAGCCTAGGAATCATCATTACAGCAATGAGTTCTGGTACTGAAAATAAGAATTTCAGTGTATGTGCTGTCCATGCTTTAAGAAGCAGGCAAGATGAGGTTCACTTTTTAGTACTAGAAATCTCAGTTCTCCATTTTTGTAAGCTAATGAGAATGCATCTGCAACAGCAGAGGTAAACGTCTTTTATTGAGGGAGCATGGTGCGAAAGGTCTGTGCATGCTGTTTTGTCCTTCAGATGACACTCACACTAATTGTCTGCACTACTGTCATTTAGAAGGAAGGAAGAGTTTTAGCTGTCTGGAACAAAAATATTTAAGTCTCTGATGCCAGATTTAGCAGCCTGACATCTGATAACCCAGGGTTTTTTGGCCCCAGCCTTGACTTTTACAGTTTGTTTTCACGCAGGCCATGAAGACACATTTATGTATGTATGAGAATGACTCACAAGTATGTTGAAGAGTGATCTGCTTATTGGCTTGTGTGCATTATGAGTGAGAAATCCGTAACATAGTTGTGCTGACCTTGCTCCAGGAATAAACCTTTTGACTAGCGGTTAAACACCAGGTGAAATACAGATTGACATTGCTGGCATGAATGGAGCTTTCCAGATAGACCAGAAAAACAGGAAGCTTTTAAAAATTCTAAATTATTGATTTGGTTCTTATTCATGTTTATTTATATGGTGCTGTTTTAATAGAGTCCTAAGTCATATCAAGAGCACATCTGGATTGTTTTATACAATGTAAACATTTTATTTAATTTCATTTATTGTTTTCTGACTTGTGAAATGTCAAGCTAACCTGCATGAAGTACTGCCAGTTTAGCAGCTGTGCTGAAGAACTTAATGCCTGTCAACTTTCATGGACTAACTGCAACAGCAATGAGACATTGAAGAGCAGGAGGATACTTTGCACCTTCTGGAATGAGTCGAGTGTTCACCCTTTTGCCTTTCAGAAAAACTAATGGGTTTACCTCTGTGCAGCAGATAAATAAAGTTTAGAGAAATCTTCCTGAGTTTGTAAAAGCAGGATGAGTCTGGAAGTCCTGACATTAATACAGGATTGCATTAATACAGATGTTCAACTGACCAGTGTGGAGCAGCTTAGGTTGTTAATTTACTTCTAATATCCACAGAGTACCTAAGAAGGAGAAATAACCCCATTTGAATGTTAACATGCTGCTGCAGATCTATCGTACATCCTGAAGCTAGGAAGATCTAAAGTGTGTTTTTCCAGAAATGGGCAGCAAACTGCTGTGCCACCAAATGGTCCCTTTTTCTTTAGACATGCAGACTCCTTTCCCAGTAGTGTTATGCCAGTGTGACCAGCAGAATATTGCTTCCTCCAGGTTTATGTACAGTAATAAAACTACCACAATCACTTTGGGTGATACAGATTTGACTGACTGGGGCATTTAAACAGAGTTGCTTTAAAATAGCGTGAGCATTGTTTCCACATGACTGCATTCATTGCATAATATGGCTCTTGTGAGGCATAGTCAAAAGTAAGCTTTCAGAAAGTAATAATTTCATAGGGAAAGAGATTAACGAAATTTCTGGGAGTGGCTACACTTGATGTTCCATTTGAAACAACTGAATAAATGTGGCTGACATTTAAATAGCTGTATGAATGTGGTGATTTGAACCAAAAGCCTGTAGTATGTTTTATTTTCTACCAATGTATTCTGCTTTCATTATTAAGTTTGTCTCAACACCAAGACCAAATTAACCAGTTTATACAGCTCTGTAGAGAAAAATGTTTGAAAGAAACATCTGAAGAACATCTGAAGAAATTACTTCCACTCCACTCGTGATTGTCAGTAGCTTGTTAGATGCCGTTACTTTAGGTAGAAAGTACTATGCTACTGTCTTTAACAAGGTAACCTGTGAATGGCACAGTAAGAGAATGACTCTGCTGGTTAATAACAAGCAAATGAGCACTGCTGCCTAGCTATGCTGTTGTCCAAAAAATTCTGTGGTCTTCCTAGGGATTCTGTGCTAATTCAGAGCTTGTCCACACAGGTTCCCATGTGAAAAAGAGAATATTGGGATTCATCTGCCAGAATGCTTTTTTAATTCCTTAGTCAGAAGTATGTAAAATGTTTTTCTCTGTAATGTATGACACAGTCCACTTACTAAACAAACTGCAGCTAACCAGTTTTTACTGTTCTCTGTTGATATCAATATTTTCCTTAATCTCTAGCACACTGTATATTCATAACATGTTCCTGTTTGTCTTCAGTGTTGTATGGGAGCTGTGTTTGCTTTTCCAGTGATAGGACATCACCTGTCTTTTCCAGCAGACTGTGGTTGAAGCTGGACTCAAAGTGGGTCTGCTTTTCTCCTTTCATGTTTCCTCACATGTAAAGGTACTTGAGGGAGTTGGTCCAGAAAGCTGGGCAGTGTTCTATTTTTCTTAATGCAAATGCTGTGCTGTGTGTTGCTTTTGTGGAACTTAATGATCTTCCTTCTCATGGGGTGTGGAAACTTGTGAGCAGTCTGAGGAAGGCGGGAGGAGAGTAAGTTGCTGTGTGGTGTAGCTCTGAGGATAGAGCCCAAACAGGCTGCTAGAAACCTCTGCCTGAGAGGCATGCACCACTGGCAGTCTGTTGGTTTCTCTCAGTGTCGAGCACTACCTTTTGAGATCAAGGAAAGAGAGCAAAATTTTGATCAGGAAATAAAGACTGTTTTTAGAAAACAATACTTAGATGCAGAGGGGATTATTTCCACAGCAGGTAGGGAAATTCCTTCTGTGTGTGCACTCTAGCTGATTGCCAGATACATTATTCACATTTGGCATCATTCCCATGCGTCCTTTTATTGATATTACATAATTGAAAGGGTGAAAAATTGACTTTAATCTAAATTGCTCTTTAGTTGGATACTGTGTAACCCTTTTGAGTTGTTGATGGCTTAAACAGTCTGCACCAGTTTTAAACCCTGTTTCTAAATCTAATTGGAGGAACTGCTGCTTTTTGTACTAAAAAGATCATGGCTTTTTTTTTTTTTTTTTTTTTTTTTTTTTAGGATTTCTCAAACATCTATCACTGTAGTAACTTTCCAGCTTACAGATACACTTTCCATTTTTATATATGTATATAAAAGTTTGTGCACTAAATGACACCCATCTCTAAGTTTCTCCCAGTGATGTGAATACTCATGGATACTGTGTTCAAAACACAGCATGCACCAGATTTTTGTTTCATATCTTGACTTCCATCTTAACTGGAATTATTACATAGCAAGGAAGAACTGGATACTCTTGGTCACTCATGCAAAACTGTCTTTGAGTTTTAAATGTGTCCTCATGACTAGCATACTGATAGCATGCTGCATAAAAGTGCTGGAGCAGCATAACCAATTTTAATTGAAGAAGATTTTGTAGAGGTTACTGTGCAGAAAATTCTGTGCTTTTATGTAGCTCCTAATTGCAAGTGGAAGGGAGGTGCTGAGTTGGTCTGATGTATTTCTTGAAGGAATGGAGGCTTGAGGAGCTTGAACATTGACTCTCATGACCTAGTAGTATACCACTGAAGTCTTTGGCTTTTAAAAGCTAAAAAGGAGGGATGGAGTTGAAAATCTGCTTTGTGGGCCCCACAGAGCTGCAGCCACTCTGTGAGTACATGTGAAGAGAAACTGTACGGACAGCATTTAGTGGGAAGTGCCCTGATGAAGCAGACTCATGGTCCTCTTACCAGTGAAAGTCTGTAGTATGTTCAGGGACAGCCAAAACATCCTCCAAACCTCTTATCTTAGAACTAAAATGTCTTCCTTCTGCTGTTTTCCAGAAACTTCTGTGACTCTGATTCTTTTCTCAGGCAGTGGCCCCTGATGGACTATGGTGGTGCTTATCCTTTCTTAAGGATATGTAGATAATCAGATGAAAGAAAACTGAGCTACAGTGTGGTATTATTGCAATGATGTTTGCCACAGCACAATTACCTTGCTTTCAATGCTTATCTAATCCTGCACTTAATCTTGGAGACAAAATAGTAGTGTTTTTATAATCTGAGGTTATAGCACATCACAGGAATCCATCCAATTTGTCATAGAAGTGCTAGGAGTTAAAATGAATTATTTTTTTCCTCCCAAAGTGGTCAAAAAAGAGAGAAATTGCTATTTACTGTGCTTACATTTTTCATAACATTTCCCTTTATGGAAGCTCTACAGACCTGCATGGTAGAAAATTGAAAATTAGAGGTGGTTGTTTGAAGTTCAGCATATTTTCAGTTTGTCTGTAGATGGAAATCACTGTGATGGACCTGTACAGAATGATTTGTGGGTATGTAGTTGCACTTGATGTAATAGTGATGATGTTCTTGTGTCTGTGACGGAGGACATATCTTTATAAATAAACATATTTCAATTTTTTTTTTTATTCTGTAGACTGAAATTGGACTGACGTAGTTGTTACAGCATCATACGGTTCACACTGAGTGCAGGAGTTTACGCTCACCTTCTTTGCCTGTCATCATTTCTCCACAGAAAGGGAGTGTTATTTGATCCCAGCAAAGGTGCTGCTGAGGCAGCAGCAGTATAACCTTGTGGCTTGGTGTGATGCCAGAGGACCTTCTGAAAGAACAAGAAATTCAACCACTCATTTAGCTATTGCACTTCTTACTGGAGGAGGGCTGGAGAACTGAATGCATATCTATTTCAGAGTAGATAGGTGCCACTAGCTGGGATCCTTGTCAGCATTTATGTGATTTTCATCAGGCTGTGTTTTGGTCTTGTGTTCCTTGGATTTGTTATCACTGTCAAAAGGGGTTGCTATGCTGAATCCTTTGTAAGCAGAAATTCTAAAATATAGAAAAAATACTGGCTTTCCCTGCCTTTTCCTTCACAATTCTATGGCAGCAGAACACTTCACACTGGTAAAATGTTTATATTCCCCTCTGCCTCCATCATATTTTTTGTGGATTTCAGTTTGATGTTTTTAATAACTTGTGTTATTTATACATCAATTGTTAGTCTTTTTCATTGCCTAATTTCCAGTTTCTTTTGACTGCAAAAGGTTTTTACATGTGAAAAGAGTTTATCTGAACATTTTGATACTGAACTTGTTTTTCACCTTTGGGTTATGAAATTCAGTGGCTGTTGTACAGAAACACCAGAGATGCTGTTTGTCTTTCAATTTAAAGTGCCATTAAGCACTAGATATCACTTTTGTTCTGTGTCTTTGGAAAAGAGTGCAACTACAGGTAAACAGGGTGGAAGGAGAACAAGTTTCATTAGAAATAAAAACTGGGGGTATTTTTCCTCTAGAAAGAAATTTTTCCTGCAAATGTTCACTTAGTCTTTTATGACTTTCAGTAGACTAACACGATTTGCTCTTTTAAGCAACACTTAGACAGATATTATTGCTGAGTTCTTTTCCAATCTGTACACTTTTCAGCTTTAAGGTCTGTGCCAGAAATTCCTTTTCATGCAAAATCAATCTAGATGCAGAAAACCAATTAATAATTCATAAGGTATAAATGTCAAAAATAAATGGTGTTTGCCATTCCAGATGAGTCACTTAGAGCTTGTCTGCCTTGGAAAGTTATGGTGTCATAATCTAAGGGCTGAATTGGAAATGCTGCAATTTTACAAGTATAACTCTGCAATGGATGGGTTTCTTTTTGCATGTAGAAGAACAGCTTTTCAACTTAACTGGTTATTTTTTTTGAAAAGGGAGTTGAGGGCATCAGACTAAGACGTATCCTTCCACTGCACAGAACTGGCTAAGGCATTAAAGGTGACCAGCTAGTGTATTTTTCTCTACTAATTCACCATATTATTTTTTTCCCTCTGGAAATGTTATTTTTGTCATCCAAACACAGTTAGCTAAAACTGTTGGTTGCTTCATCCCATTTCTTGCACTGGTCAGGAATGGATGGAATTTGGTTTTATTTTCTAGTGTCATGAAAGGAATTAAGAACTTTTAAAACAGACCTGAGGCATGAAGAATGTTCCAACCAAATGCAAACATTTTTAGGAATCAAAATGTTTGAATGTGAAAATGTTCCTTGATGTGCAGAATAACCACGAGTCCATATTTACTGGCTAGACTCCATCATCCAAGGAGCCTTTCCCTAGTATTAAAAAATGGAAGTTTGTCTTTCAGGAGGAGTGGTTGGATCTTGTGTTATTATTTGCAGTCTAGATTTGGGTTTTAAATATGCACATAGTATTCTGGCAGGGAATCTTCCTTTCTCACAAAATTGCTGAAAAATATTGCCAAATATTTCAGCAAATTCACCACTGTCAGAAGTGGATATGACTGTGCAAGTAGGAAACACAATATACCTTTCTTCTAGATTGCCACAACTATAAATAGGTAAAATATGAATTTTTGAAGCATGGGAAGGTGTAATTACCTTAGGTGAATTGTAAAAGCTTCGGTAAATCATATAAATCTTTAGCTTTTCAATGCAGAAAAGTATTTTTTCCTCTATTAGAATCTTTCTGTTTTGTTTCACCTATGTAACCTGCTGCAAAAAAAGGCATATAGGAACCAAAGTTAAGCTTTGCATGGTAGGAATGGGATTTTCTTGCTAGAGAGAATAAGAGCCAAAAATATATAAAACATCAAAATGCATAAAATATCAAAAGATTAAAAAATTTTGTTTTGTTTCATAATATTGTCATTCAAAATCTGTAAGTCAGGGTGATTTTGGACCTGTAACTTTTAAAAGGCCTGAACTGGCATGTTTTTGGAAGGCTGCACTTTTATGGCCAAGAATCTGTAACACTTGAAATAGAATAACAAAAGTTCTACAGCTTCTGGAAAGTATCCTGGTTTTTTATTCAACAGTAGACTTGGGCAGGAGTAAAATACTAGAAAGGAAGATGAGTGAGGATGAAAGACTGGAGAGGTCCACAACAGGGAACCTTGAATACTGAGCAGAGGTAAACTGTCTGCTCTGGTGTGTATGGGTGGGTGACTGGCTAGAGGGAGAAGGAATGGCAGACATTCGTGAAGGAAGCTAGCACTTGGTGTTTCCTGCTTCATTAGCCTGCCAGTTCCTGATCTGGACACAGTGATAATGTGTCTTGTTCCAGCCCAGGAGCAAAGACAACTGTTCCCAAAACACATATATTTTAAGTATCACCAATGGGTTGATGAGGTCAGCATGAATTTAATGGTGTCCGTCAGTATAGGTGGAATCTAATGTGATTAACAAGGGAGAAAGCCAACATTGTTTCTAAGATGACAACCCCAGCTGTTGCAGATTTCCTGTCTCACAGGGAGAAAGAATAAGGAAAAGGCAATAATACTCCTATGCTGGTCTGATTTCAGGATAGTCTTCTAACAAGACCTGCTGGTCAGCCACTGAAAAAGAAGCTTTCCATGACTTAGTGCTTTTTTCTTTTCCTAGGGAGAGTTTGCTGTTCTGAGTAGACTGACAGAGCCTATTTTGTGTGTGGAAAGTTTCCCCCGCGCTGGCTGCCAAAGGTTCTGCTAGGTTTTGATCAGCCAAGTCCCTGCATCAAATCGGTGACTCATTCAAGCGGTCCGGTGAAGCTCAAAACCCTCCCAGGCAGAAGCTGAGCTCTGGGCTAGTGTGTTCCTGGCGCTGCCTGCAGTGCCGTGCTGGGCTGGGGCCCGAGGTGCTCTCAGTGACTCAAAGTACCCAGCCGGGCTGCAAAGGCAGAATGCGGTAACACGTACTGGCTATGCAGATGTATAGCTTTTTGGGATGAAAGGCAAGATTGTCCCAGTGTGTCCTTCTTCTCCATAACCATAAGGAGGGGGCAGACCCTTGTACTTTAACATGAGAAAGCATTGCTGCAGACTTTTGAGATGAGTTTCAGTGTGTCTGCAGAAAGGGAGCTATCCTTCTGCTCTGTGCTGTTCAGTGCATGTCTTAAGTAACTAAACCAAATATGATCTCGTTTGTCAGAAGAACATAAGTCTGTGGACATGTGGGCAGTTTGTGGCCCTTGAGGTCTCGAGAGTCTCGAGGGCAGGAGCTGGGGCTTGGCTGTCTTGTTTCTTGATGCACAGCCTGAATGTATGAGCCAAGAAAGGAGACGAGCATGCTTGGGATGAGCTTCTGACTGGGGTTTGCTGGTTCCACTACAGAATGTATTCTAATAATAAAAATAAGTTCCTGAGATAGAAACAAGTTGAAGTGTGGATGGACTTCTATTTGAAAATATCTGCCAGACTATAAGAGAAAATTTATGTCATGCCCAAGGGCTGACCTTACACTTTTTTCTTTTGGGCTGATAGGATAATTGCTGATTTACCCCTCTTATCTTAAGAACAAGACCACTTCTCAAATTATGTATTAAAAACAGCTATATGAGATTTCTATCAACTTTTTTTAAAATGCAGGCAGTCTTCCTGAGCAGATTTGAAAGCTTCTCTAGAGACATGCAGACATGGTGCTGTTATATCCTGCTCCTTGTAAAAGACTCTCTCTTTCTTTTCTTCCACAGCACATTGGAGCAAGAGAGATTTGAAAGTTTAATGAAGCTGCAATAAAACAGCCTATTTTAGTTCCATATTTTTCTCATTTCTGTTTGCAGATTAACTGCATGTGTGCTCAGGGGAACTTCTTGATCTACAAACAGATTGACTGCTGTAGACTTTTTTTTCCCCCTGATTTCCTCCTGATATTTCTTTAAAACCTTTGGAAAGTATTGTTACAGTAAATTGCACTTCCTTTAAATGCTGTATTAATTTTCTTGCGGTAAAATTAAAGTTGAGAAGGTAAATTAAGCAGCTGAGGGAGAAGCTATGGGTATCAAATGAGCTGTTTGTTAAAGAATAAAGACCAGATCAGGAATATAAGTGACAGCCTTGTGGATGGCTGAGCCAGAAGGCTCAGGGATAGAAATTTAGGGCTCTTAGAAGGCCTTTGAAGCATGTGATGGAACAGTTAGCAGAGAGCTACAGTAAGTGGGGAGAGTGGGATCAGGTGTTGTCTTTGTATTCTGTGTTTTAGCAATTTTATTAGCACTACACTGAGGACTTAGAAGAGAATGTGAATTTTTTTCCCTCTATTCTCTATTACAATGTCATGAATGTAGTCATGATGCCACAGCACACCATGGCTGTATCACTATCAGAAGTCATCAGATGCCTGGTATGTCCCTTGGAAGGGAATGGGTTTGTCGTTATAGGTTTAAGATGTTAAATATTGAGGGTTTAGAATAATTAATAAGCATGGATGTGATAATGCCAGCTTGCTCCTTAGTATTCCCAGGTGAGAGATGAGACTGCTTTAAAATGCTGTTGCCCTGTTTTTGCTTTTGGTCTTGCCTTTGAGGTTACTTCCTATACATTGAAGAAGAAAGTAGTAGTAATTTCTGGTGCCTGTGCTAAGCTACAGGGAAGACTTGAGAGAAAGGTGTAGGAATTCTGTCCTATCATATCACAGAGGAACCTAAGTCTGACAGAAAATTCCAGGGAAGAGTGGAAGTGGCAGGGGGAAAAGATAAATTAAAGTATGTTTACAGGTACTTGGTTTCCTGCCACAACCCGCCTTTGCCAACAAGAAAAGCTCTGCAGTGCCCTCTTCTGCAACCATCCCTTTTCTCACATCTCTGCTGCAAAGTGACCAGGAGGACATAAAAAGTGACTTTTTGCTCTTTTTCTGTGCAATCCTTCGCTATCTGAGGAATTTCTGGTAGGGTTTGTGGGCCTAGTTTCCTCTGCAGCAGGTCAGGGTGATCAAGGGGCTGAGACTTAAGCAATTAATTTATTGTTTCTATTACTGTGAGTCCTTGGCTCTACTGAAATAATGTATTTGGTTAGCAGGCTGGAAAGGTTGGGTTTTGTTTTGATACTTTATTTGTTTTTAAACAGCAAGAGTCCTGGCATTAACTGTTGCTCTAAATTATAAAACAATGTAGTGTAGCTCTTAATTCTTTAATGTAATATTTTAAAAGGTATATAAATCAGTTAAGGAAAGCAGAAAGCGTTTATGTATTATCACAAGTTTTGCAAGCAAGCAATGCATTATAAAGATTTATAATGCAAGAATTTTCCCAGTATTTTCCCAGTATTTTGTTTCCAAAGGAGACTTTATACAAATGTACAAAGGAGGTGACCTTGTTCTTAGTATGAGACATTCACTAATGCATGTGGTATATGCCTTTACTCAGCAGCAAGAAAACATTCTGCAGACTAAGTTCTGCTGATCTGGGTGGCTTTGCTCATTTATCTTAAGCATTCAGAAATAATTTTTAACCAAGATTTTTAAAATTATTGTTATTAATAACAGTGGTTTAGCAGAATATAATCCCAAACATTAAGGAGACGTTACAGAATCCAGGTGTTTTAAAATTAGTAATGCAAGAGCAAAACTTAGTCTTATGGTTATAAGACTTAAGAGTTTTGAGGGGGGAAACAACACATTACAGCAGACAAATGACAGGCACTGCACAGAACCATCAGTAATTCCTCTGAGCCATTTTGTCTTCTTAAAGTTTACCTCCTTTGAGAGCTGTTCCAGTTTAAAATGTGTTCCAGGTCTTTGACAGTGTGTGATTGTGCCCCTCCCGCTTGCTTTCTTTCAGGCAGAGTGATGTAGCAGCTGACCTGAACTTCTGAGGCAGTGTCTATATTGGAAAGTCACACAGTGCAAATAGCTTGTGAAAATTGCAGGAAATATTCCAGTTCCAGACGGGTTTTTCTATATCATGTGAATATTTAGGGTTTTTTTCAGACAGCTTTGAAGAGCTCTCTGTTCAGCTGATGGGTTGACTTGAGTTTTAAATTTAGCAAATTGATTGTCTACTACTAACTTCCTTTGCAAGCAAGGGGATAGGTAGATGCAAGAAGAAAAGTAACTTCATCTACACAGAAAAGAAATCATGTGAATTTATGGACCAAGAGGGCTGTAATAATTAACAGAAGTGGCAGGGCCGGTTTCTTTATCTTCATCTCATTTTAGAGAATTAGATTGTATTTCCTGAGGCACAGAAAACATGGGACTTTAAAGAGACCAGGATGGAACTCCTGAAACACTCCCTGTGATCTCTGGTGGTCTTGGTAGCGCTGCTGATTGCCATCTAGGAGTGTCATCTTCAGGAAATCTGTGGTACTGAATACCCTGCTGCAGCACTGATTGTTCACATCTCCAGGTTTGATCTGGTGGGGAACAGCTTCTGTGCTCCATTGTGAGTATGATGTCTGCCGTAGTTGGCCTTCACTAAGAAGTGAAGGATCCTTAACCACTTTCTTTCTGCACCCAGACATAAGCTAGGCAGTAGACAGTTGTTGTAACCAAGGGATATGCACTGGCAGTGCAAGCTTTGCTCAGAATTCCTCTCCCTGCTTTGCATCGCTTTTGTCTTGCCAGTGTGCAAAAGTTGTGACAGTGGAAAAGTAGATGTAAACTCATGAGGAAACTGTGAATTCATGATCTCTGGGTATGCCAAAGAGGGTAGCTATTGTAAATGTGGCCCTGAAGGCAAATGTCTGTTTAGTCTGCTTTTTTTCCTTTGTATTTCTTTGTATTTTCTGATCTGAGCCATTGCTCTCATGCAGCCAGAACCCAATGACTAGAGTGGTATATGATCTTGACTGATGCTGGTCTTGCTGAAGATACATGCTGTGTAGTTCTGATTTGCTAATTTAACCCAGTGTGCAGTGCTAGTGATTAATGTACTGCCATACCTGTCTATTGTCAGTGGTTTGAAATACATTGTTTTAAAACCTCACTTTGCAGACAAAGATAGCCCTGTGATTTCTCCTTGACATGAAAACTTTGGTTTTCCTGTTGATCAGGTATCAGTGGGACTGGAAGATGTGATGAATTTAATCTACACTCAACAGGTGAAGCTCATTGTAGAAACTGAAATATTTTAGGTGAGTGTGGGAGGACCCTGGATTCTGCATCCCTCTGAAGAGTCAAGAATATGGTAAGCCTCCTGGCTTCTGGAGGCTTTCCAAATACTTCCAGTAAAGCAATGCACTTCATCAGAGCCATGAGCCATGAATTTTGATCACCTTCAAATTCTTTATTTGCACCTCAACTTTTTTTTTGGTGCGTGGTAGGAGAAAGATGTATATTTGTGTTACTTTTAAGGTCTTTTATTTAATTTCTTTGAAGAGTTGAAGATTTCAATGAAGAGAGTGTATTTGGAAAAGTAAATTTTCAGCACTGATAATGAATTGATCATAATTCATCATCTTTTTTAATTTGGGCTGTTCAGCTACACTTCCCGAAGTTCACACAAAAGCCTGATAAATTGTAATAAATACTATTTCTCATTATGGTATTTATTTGCTAGTATATATGGGTGAGAGCCATTCTATATTTAAATGGTTAGTGTACCCCCTGTTTAATCATAGTGTTGCTCATGTCATTATGTATCTGTCAGGTTCTGTGGAGTCATTGTGATCTCTGCACTCTTGCTTGGTAGGGGCATGTGCATGGCAAAACTTCCAAGGCTGAATGGACTTTTGAAGTTTTCAGAAAGCTCTTTCTGTTACAGAGAGCAGTCATGTAAAGTGGATAGTCTGGCTTTTTTCCCTTTAAATCTTCCTAAGGCAAATGTCATCGTTGGTGTACTTTACTGTCATGCTGCGGAAAGAATGCTTATCTGTACTTATGCAAATAGCCTTTGTGAGAGCTCTGTTCCTTCTGTTTACTTGTGTTTCTAGGGCTGTTACAACTTCTCTTCCCATAAGACCTAATGACATCACTAAGTGGTGTTACAAGTGATCTTCATCTTTCAACATGAACTAATCAGTAACACAGAATTATCTAGGGAGTAGACCACAACCTGAATAATCTGTATGGTATTTTTTTGGTGGATTGTTCAACAGAGTTGCGTGCAGCAAGGTCCAAGATAGTCTGTCTAAATAACAGCACAGAGGTTGCTTTACCCTCAGACTCCTATAGCTGATGCTGCAAGTAACTATAAAGATTGGTGTATCCCATGGGAATCATGCATAAACACCCTGCCCTCTACCTGTGTCCTCGCTGCTATGAGGACAAACTAGATGGTGGCAGGCACTTTCTTCATACACTTCCTTCAGACTGAACATATATATATATACACACACACACTAACATGGTATGCACAGTTTGATATTTTGATTTCTTGAGTGACATCATGAAAAGTAGCTGTCCCCCTGAGACTAACCCAGCTCTGTGTGTGTTCAGATGTCTTAGTATTTGTCTGCTTCTGGGGTGATGTGTGTGTGGCAATTGCTCTTCCTCTCTTCTGGTCCTTACCCTCTCTCAGGCACTGTGAAGCTCTTAGGAGGCATATAAATACATTACTTTTAATTGCTTTTTTACAGTACAAATGTATTTGGGTTTATAGTATTTCTTCTGCCCATATAACCTGAATTTTTCCTGCTAATTTCATGTATTCATTCTCTGTGGAAAGACCTGTGAGTCAGTCTTTGTTTTTCTGCATTTGGAGATGAATTTGAAATTCTTGAATCCAATTAGATTCTCCCTGTAGACATGCAAGCATTTTTCATTTCATGTTCTTCTGCTTTACTTGTCCTTGTGGAACTAGCAGTGAAATTATTATGAAGCATCCCTATTCACATATCTCTATATGATTATGTATCAACCATTAGGGATGTGAATGTAATACTTGGACAAAGGAGATAGGTAATTTTCATATTATTTATTAACAGCATAGGAGATATTTAGCTATGGACACCCTACCCCTGGTAATCTGAAGTTCCTCTTCAGGCGATGAAGTGGTATGTCAGAGAAAATGACTAGCTGTTGTTACCATCTGACCCGAGCAGAATACCTGAAAATGGTGCATCCATTGTATATATGTGTACTGCAAACATAAAC
Organism: Onychostruthus taczanowskii; assembly: GCF_017590055.1. NCBI lineage: Eukaryota > Metazoa > Chordata > Aves > Passeriformes > Passeridae > Onychostruthus > Onychostruthus taczanowskii. The sequence continues at coordinate 659,626 of NW_024502791.1, read as the reverse complement.
AAAAGGGAAGATGTGGATACTAGTAGAAGAGGGATCATCAAGCTTTTTGTAGCAATCTTAAGCTTAAGCATTCAAATTGAGGGATGAAAGTGCCTTCTGAAGTGATAATTAATATTTTATGGTTTATATCCAAGTAGAAAATCATGGTAGTTTAATGAGGCAAGCAGTACTATTTTTACATATGTGGTATAATCAGCTGTGAACATTTAAAAATCTTGATGTGGGCCATTATGATACTTAGAGGCTGAATTAAATGCATGATTTAAAAAAATATACACCAGACTGAGTTTGCATTGTTCTTGATTTGAAACTTTGTGTGTTCATGATTCCAAACCTTTCAGGAAGTGTGGGAGCTCAACGTTTAGTTTAAAACTCCATGATGTAGATATTTTCAGGTAAATTGTTTGCCTCCAAGTTCTGAAGCTTTTATGAAAACAGTACATAAAATTGCAGGATTTCAAAGTCTAAAAATCACAGACAATCAAAGTGAATTCCTCCACAGACTAAGTGTAATATATGGCCTTTTTTTCCCCAGTGTTGGCATTGGGATAATGACCTTCCCAATAAGTGACATCAGCTGCTGTTTGTAAGTCTTTCTCTGGAGATCTTTCACCCCCTTGGTCACCTTCCTCTGGACATGCTCCTTGAACTGAGCTCCCAGAACTGCACACAGAGCTTCAGGTGAGGCTACACCAGCACAAAGAGGGACAATAATTTCTCTTGCCCAGCTGGCAGTACTGTGCCTGATGGACCCCAGAACACCCCAGTTGCCTTCCTGGCTGGCAGAACACTGCTGGCTCATATTCAACTTGCCATCAATCCAAACTCCCTCTTGTTTTTCCATGAGGCTGCTTTCCAGGCTCTTGTCCCCCAGTTTTACATGTAACTTGGATTATCCCATCACAGGCAGACAATCCACTGCTTGCACTCGTTCAATTTCATGCAGCTGAAGATTGCCCACCTCTCTGGTTTTATCCATATCTCTCTGTAAGGCCTCTCCACTCTGAGGAAGTTCACAGCTTTTCCTGTTTTGGCAACATCAGCCGAGTACTTAACATATTTTCAATTTCTGTGTCCAGGTAATTTAAAATAAAAACATCAAAGATCACTGGCCCTAAAAGTGAGACCCATGAAGCCCGCTGGTGACTGTCTGCCAGCCTGATGTGACGTGATTTACTACCCATCAGTCAATTTCTCACCCAGCATGTTATAGACTTTCTGAGCTGTGTGCTGGGCATTTTGTCCAACAGGCTACTGTGAGAGACAGTATATTAATCATGCATATTAAAGTTTTCATTAAATGTTGTACACCACATCCTCTCCATTATATAACATGTTTTAACTATTTATATTCACAACAGAGAGTGAAATTCTTTCGCCAGTTCTTAAGACTGTTGAATAAAGTTCTCTTGAGTCTTTTATAAAGTTTGCATTAAATCTCACCTCTTCTATTTCTACACTGTGAATTGTTTTCCTATGTCTAACACTACAGAGGTGACTCACCTGTGCTGGGTGATATCTTGACCCCAATGAAGTAGTTTTATAAAAACAAAAGTATTGCATTTTTTTTCTGCACTGAGAGACAGACAGCTGCAGATGCTCTGCCTGTAGGGTGTTGTTTAGTTACAGAGGGAAAGAGAGGCTCTAGCAAACAAAGGGTCAATGTACCAGTATGGAAATATTAGTATGTAGCACTGATAAATAACTGTGATTGCTGTATTAAAAACATGCTGGAATTAAAACCATCATGAAGCTGTTACAAGTAAAATGAACTGTAGAAGAAGAAATTGCTTTGCTGCTTCTGTGTGAATGGCTTCTTTGGGCAGAGGTCTGGAGATCAAGAGTCAAGTCAGTTCCCAGCCAACACTTGTCTGTGTTAGGGCAAGTATGCAGTGTAGATCTGCCTGAATGGTGGGTGTGAAAAAGGAAGGATAAGAGTGTGGTCACATAGTTTTACACATGCTGGCCAAACAGCCTGAAGCAATAATGAGTTATGAGACCAGGCTGCAGGAGGCTGCTTAGAGCTGTAGTGTCAGTCTGTGTCATGGGCATCAACACAGACCTTCAGGTTCTTGGAGGATGCAGGGCCTGCTCTTCAGGTACTGTGCAGTTAACAAAACAGGAGTCTTTCTGAAACATTCTGTTACGCTTCCAGATTTTTCATTTAGGTTTAAGATTTTGATTTAAGGCTAGGAACACAGATGCAACAATGAAGTAAGTAGAAGCTTGTGGCATATCAAAGATTTAAGTATCGGCACTTTCTCTAGCTTAATTAATTCCAACTACAGAAAACACGCCGATATTTCAAGTTCTTAGTATACTAATTTTTTTAAATAGGACTTCTGTTTTATGTAATTGGGGAAAGAAAATAACATGATTTTTATAACTCAGGTTCTGCACATTGATTTTCTTTGAACTTGAATTCTCCAGTAAGTGGTTCTTAAGCTACTTCAGACATGTTAAAGAATATTCAAAACCCAAATACTTTCAAAATTTGGTGAGGACATGAAATAATGTATCCAGTAATGATGCTGGCTATTGTGATTGTAATAGGAACAACTGTCTGTGGTTCTGATGGAAAATATAAGTTAAACGGAAAGGTTTATGACATCTTTCACTACTAAGTGATAATTGAACAATAGTTAAAGCGTCGTTTATCTTGTGGTATATTTAAAGCACAGATATGTACAAGAGATTAAGTATGTTTTTTTATGGCTGTGTGAAACACAGGTTGACTGTTAAGTTCCTTATTCCTGTTTCTTTTTCTGGTGGAGCCGTTGGCTAATATGTCTTGTAGAGATGATTCTTGCTAGTAACTAATTACATGATACAGGAGTAATGTTTTAACACCATCTGTGGAATGGTGCAGTTTTGCTAAGAAATACAAATTATCACAACATTTTCAACAGTTGATAAACTGCAACATTTATCAATGAGATATACAGGATGTAGAATAAAGTCCGTACAAGAATTTTATTGGGGAACAGAAGTTTCTGTTTGTGTTTCAAGCAGTTTGTAAGCCAGTGTTTCACCAATTTTCTGCTCTTCTTTCTTAAGCAACTTCAGTTTCTTAGAGTAGAAGAGGTAATTTGTACGTGAAAGGCTCTGAAAGCAAGAATGACCTCCAGTGATACAGCCTACTTGTGAGCAAGTAGGGGTGTAGTGTTGTAAGAGAAAAGAAGCTTACCTGCTGAAAAATTCTGTCTGTCTTCCCACACTGGCAAAGAGGACCATATCATCTGGACCTTTGCCTGAATCTTCATGCTGCTGCCATCAGTTTTTCTTCAGATGTCGAAGTGAGAGACCTCCTCACTTGGATATAAGTGGCAGCAGAATCACTGTTGGGAGAAAAGAAGGAGAAGACTTCATGGAGTATCACTCTGGAAAACACTTTGTCAGGAGACAAACCGGGTTAGTGATGAGCACAACAGTGAGGATTAGTGGACAAGGCTGGTAAATGAAGCCTCATTCGCATTTTAAACCAAATAACAGTATTTATTATCCTTCTTCTCAGCACCTCATGGGGAAGCTCTCTAGTTGTACAAATATGAGAACTGGGGATTTAATTCTACTAAAAAAGAGTAAACCCTTTCATATACATAATGGCTTTTTCATAGGAACAGAAAAAAAACCTCTTTAAAATTTGTGTTTTCATTCTAAGCTGACTAAAAGGGCAACACAAACATTCTAAAGACAAATGCTGGGATTAAAAAATGCTCTTTTTTTTTTTGGAGTTCTTTTGAGGGAGGAAAAATGCTGACGCCTTTCCAAATGGGGATGCAGTTTTTATAGGAACTTCTGACACACCACAATATTCTGACACACCACAATAGTCCCCTTAATGTTACATTCATACAAATAACTTTAGGAAATGGTACTAAAGAATTAGTTAAGAAATGAGTAATGTGTGGTAATAGACAAGTAATTTTGACTGTACAGTCCAAATTATACTGATAACAATTCGTCTTTCAGTAACAGTCTTGTTTTGTGTGATGAGAGTGCCTTTGTGACATGGTGATGGCTAAAGTTCTGACATATACCAGCCTTTGAGTGATGCTCATTATCAAAATGCCACAGCACAGCTAAGCCATGGTGACTGTTGTACTGCATGTTTTACTTGCAACAGGCCCAATCCAACTTAATTTGGTAAGTTACTGTAAACTTCCTTTGAGTACTCTGCAGACTCAAGCAATGTCAAAGGGATTGTTCAAGGCTCCACTATGCAGGGGAAAAATCTTCATAGGAAATTTGAGGAAGGTAGATCTGGATGGGAGATTCAGGATTACTGTGTTTTGTAGAATGGCATATCTAATTAAGACATAAATGGAAATACTTTGCAGGGTATTTTGAATGTTCAACAGCATAAAAAAAAATAATGACTTTGTAATTGAACTATTTATAGAAAATTCCATTTCACATTTCAGTCATATTCAAAATACCTAATTCTCAGTGTGCATACTTGAGATTTAGGTAGTTGCTGTACCAAGCAGTGGAATTATCAGTGAAGTAAAATTTAAATGAGCTTTGATTTATTGCAGTCCAAAGGCAGAGGAACACTAAAAAAGGTTACCACATTTGTCACAGGAATTTTCAGAGAGACAGTAAAATAAAGTACATTGATTTGTTGGTTTTATGGACAAGACTGTAAACATATGAGGTTTTAATGAGCTTTGGCAATGGAGAAATCACCACAAAAGATATTCAGCAGAAAAGCCAATACTGACCTGAAACTTGCATCTTTATGGTAATGATCCCTGTCTGTGGGACATTTCAAGATCACATTTCTTTTAAGCTTCCCCAGAACAATGCTGATTTGAAAATTGAGTCTTCCACTTTTTTTTCCTTTCTGCTTGGTTGTGCAGACATCAGTGACATTGGAACAGTGATGCCTGTTCTGGCACTCGCATCAAATCTGTGGTTTTGAGAATAGAATGTGCTGTGTGTTGGAGTCCCAGAGCATATTGCTGCCTTCTGACCTCTCATTCAAAGAAGCTTCACTTACTTTCAGCTCTTGCTTTTGTTTATTTCAGCCTAAGGAAAAGTTCTGTGGGGAGAAGTTTGTCTTTAGTCTACTTTTGCCTTCCTTCCAGCAGAACACTATTTATTTTGCATTCCTTTTCCTTTCAGATACATTTTAAATGTCCACTAAAAGAAGGACGCTCAAGGAACTGCTGTCTTGTATTTCTCTGTTCCATCTTTCCTTTAAACTCCCCTGACATTAGTAATGAGGAGGCAGTGAAAAAGTACAATTAGCAGAAAACATCATATGCTAAGAGAAGAAAAGTCAGACTTTTTGAGAAGTCTATCTAGACATAATAATGTTGCAACAGACTGGAGCTGACTACAGGAGTGGGTACTGCATTGAATAGCTGTGTGAATTGGGGCTCCCTCAGGGAAGCAGTGACATGGTCAGTGTGAGTTGTTCAATATTATTTTCCATTCAAACCTCACACTCTTGCAAAGGCAGAGAAAGTTAATAACACTTTGATGTTCAGACATGGAATATTCAGGATACAGAGAGAGCATCTACAGGCCCTTATCCTTGCTATCCCTTGACCTGCTTGGAAGCAGAAGCATTTGGGAATTTGCAGATAAACTGGTTTCAGCAAGGTGTCACTAAAGTAAAAGGAGTTCTCTGCAATACTTTGCCTCTCTTTGTATTTCTGGCTATAAATGGATGAACACCACAATCAAGACTATATTTTAAAACATCACTTTTTCAGTATTAAGCGGTTAATTAATTTTACATACTTCTAAACAGAAAGACTTATTACACTCTCAGCCAGAAACCTTGACTCTGACTCCTGCTTAAATGGCGATTACTGTTGTGGCTGGCTGTTGGGTGACTAAATGAGGAACATCCGTCACTAAAGGTGGAAGATGGTTTAGGTTAATCTTGGATCTGTAGGCTCCCTGTCTGAGTTTATTGACGGTTTATATGATGCAGAGATAGAGGAGAGGAAGGAGCCGTTGTTATTGGATCAGAGGTGATTAATTCTGTTCATCCCTTCAAAAAAAGTTGTACTCTTTGTGGCTGGCTCAAGCCAGGATGCTGACAACAGGAAAAAAAAAATTGCCATTGTTTTCCTAAGAGGCACAAGTCATTCAATTCCCGATGAGCTGTTCTTAAACCATATTTCTGCTGTAAAGAGTTTGTCAGCATCCTCATCTCCAGACAGATATGCTGTTGAGGCTAGGTCAATAGCCTAATTAACATGTTCTCTCCTGCTAGGAGTTACAGCAGCTATGCTGAAATCTTTTAAACTCATTTCTTGAAGACCGAAATTGGTCAATTTTTAGAGTGTTGAGCAGCACATTAACGTTGTTAGGAAAGTTTTTAAGATGGCACCTTTGGTGCTTTCAGCGTCTTTGCCTGTCTAAGATTTATTTCCTGTGTCTTGCGCTGCGAGCACTGTTTTGGCTGTGTTTGGTGTGAGGTGAGGCAGCAGGAGCAGGGGCTGATCGCTGGGGAGTGGCACTGCATCGCCTGGCAGCTGGGAGCTGCAGGGTGACTTCAGCACAGCATCGGTTCAGGCCCCTGCTTCACAAATTTCAGTTGCTATCAGTTACGGGCACTGAGGGAGAAGGGGGGCACAGGAGGCACACTTCACCCCATGCCTGGCCTTTTCCAGCTGATTTAAGAGTATTACAGTGGTTATATAATGCAGTGTCCCGGGAGGCATGGGCAGCAGATCGCATGCAGGAGGTTTCCTGATCAGAGAAATTCTGGTTTATGAGCCATTGTCGTGCAGCCTTGTCCCCTACCCTCCTGAATTGATATATTGTCAGCTCACAAAGCAGTACAAGCTACTTTTATTCTCTTGATTTGTCTGATGGGATGTTAAGATTGTATTTAGTCACAGGGTATGATAAGCTGTATATGGCTTATCTCTAGGTTATGTAATGTTCCACAAACACAGGCTGGAGTCTCAGTTGGTCCTGGGCTGGCTGTGCAGGGCTTATGCTGTAGCATTATTGCCATGGCCCATATTTATCCATTTGTTTAGAAACAATTCATCCATTTAATACAGTCTTTATAAAATGCTAAGGACAACTCTTAAGAAGCCGGGGCATCTGGGATAAGTCCTTTTCTCCTTTTTTTTTTTTTTTTTTTTTTTTTTTGCTATAATGCTACATAGATAGAAAGTCAAAAGGTGATACAATGAAATATTTGTTATCAGTGTTTTGCGTTCCTAAACTTTCATGTACCTTGGTGAGACCCATTTTTGAATATGTAAGAGCATCTTTGTTACCAAAAGCTGATACAGTATTCAGTAATAAAAACCTGCATTCTTGAACAGCTGAACTTAAAGATCATTATTGAAATTTAACTCTTAACAGGATTTTTAAGCTTTTTTTTTTTGGGCTTTATGAGCACTGCCCTTTGACAGTTAAAAAATCTGTTTAATAAATGTGAACTCAAACCAGATATTGTTGTAGGCATTTATAAACTTTGTGTTCCTTCTGCAGTTCATATATCTTATTTTCTTTGTAAAGCGCTGTTTTTTAAGGCAACTTCAGTATTTCCTTAAAGTATTCAAAGGCTGCTTAGAAGGCTTTTGCTCTTATTTAAAAGAAAGCAAATAATAGGTATGGAAAGAGAACAATAGGTATGGAATGATATTATACTGTTTGGATATTGTTTAAATATTTATTATTTAAATCTTGTTTCCTACAAGAAGCTTGTATATGGAAATGTTTTTCAATATATGTTTTTCTCCAACTTGGTACACACCGCATTATGATTGCATACCTTTTGAAATAACACTTGTTTCTTGCAAGCACAGCATCTTATGACATAGCCCTACTGTAATGATGATGAGGAAGAGGCTGTGGATGTTGTCTGCCTGGACTTCAGCAATGTCTTTGACACCGTGTCCCACAGCACTATCCTGGAAAAGGACAGGTGCAGCTTTCATTTAGTTAAGATGACCAGCCAGGCCTAGAGAGTGGAGGTGAATTCAGTTTGTATTCAGTGGGTATCCAGGTACTGATGGCATTTTCTTGGGATCAGTGTTGGGCCCAGTCCTGATTAATAACTCCATTGCTGATCTGGGTGAGGAGAGCAAGAGTGCCCTCAATACATTAATGGATGGCACCAAGCTGGGCAGAAGTGTTGATCTGCTGGAGGGCTGGAAGCCTCTGCGAGGGCATCTCTTTAGGCTGGAGACCAGCCCCATGACATTCAGCAAGGCCAAGTGCTGAGTTCTCCTCTTTGGCCACAACAACTCCAGGCAGTGCCACAGGCTGGGGGCAGAGTGACTGGAAAGTGGCCCAGCAGAAAAGAACCAGAGGGTGCTGGTGGCAGTGGCTGAACATCAGCCAGCTGTGCCCAGGTGGCCGAGAAGGCCAATGACGTACGGGCCTCCATCAGCAACAGTGCGGCCAGCAGGAGCAGGGCAGGGATTGTCCCCTGAATTTGGCACTGGTGAGGCCACACCTCCAATCCTGTGGCTAGTTTTGGGTTCCTCAGTTCAGAATGGTCACGGAGATACACGAGTGTATCCAGAGAAGAGAAGTGGAGCTGGTTTGGAGCACAGGTCCTGTGAGGAGTGGGTGAGGGAACTGGGGTTGTTCAGCCTGGAGAAAAGGAGACTCAGGGGTGACCTTGTCTCTCTATCTACTGCCTGAGTGGGGGTCAGCCTCTTTTTCCAGGAAATTAGTGACAAGATGAAAGAAAGTAGTTCTGAGGTCCACCAGGGGAAGTTTTGGTAGGGCATCAGGAAGAAATTCTTTACAGAAAGAGTGATCAGACATTGGAATGGGCTGCCCAGGGAGGTGGTGGAGTCACTATCCCTGGGGGTGTTTAAGGAAAGACTGAATGTGGCATGCAGTGTCGTGATCAAGCTGACATAGTGGTGTTCAATTAAAGGTTGGACAATGATCTCAGAGGTTTTTTCCAGCCTCACTGTTTCAGTGACAATACAAGTATCAATCTTAACAATGTCCTTTTAAATCTGGTGGCTCTTGCCATTCGCTTGAGTCATTTCTCCTGTTCCTAATCTACTGGAAAGTGATGTTTCAGCCACAGATCACAATTCCAATGTGACTACTGTGAAAGATGAAAAAAATTTGAGAATCTGCTACTGTAATACAACCAGTTAACCAACAGTCAGCGAGTTACCTGTGTGCAGCAAGCATTTGTTTCTGGATTATTTCCATTGCAGCCATGAGCAATGATAGAGCAGTGGCTCTTCTTGCAGCTACTTACAGATGGTGAAGAATGTTTCAAAAGCTTTCAGATCTTGTAGAAGCTTTTTTCATCAGGTGTTAACAGGTGAACTTTTGATAGCTGTAATGCTAGTATGCATTGGGAAAGTACAATATTTAAATGGAAGTGAATTGCTTACCTTTGAAGGCTTACCTGTGAGCTTTCTGTGATGCAATTTAAGTGCTTATTTATGCTATGAATATACTACTTTCTGTCTGAGAGAGCATGTTCCTGTGTTGAAAAGCTTCTGTTATGCAGATGCTGTTAAAATCATAGTTTCCAGGGAAGTGCTACTAGAATTTAAACATGAAAAGTAAGAATTTGTGATAAAAATTATTATCATCCTGTAATTTAAATGATTCTCAGATTCAGACCCAGAAACCAATTAATACAAGAAAGACTATTTGTTTCCATTTCTGAATATATGGAAACTTTGCAAACTGCAACTGCACTAAAGTGACATTCTAACTTGTCATGGACTCTGTACTCTGATTCTTAGGGTACTGGCTTATTAATTCATGCATTGAATATAACTTATCAGTGTGCAAGCATGAAGATTTACAAATAAGATATTCCAAAAGTTGCTGTAGTGATTGCATGAAAAACTAAACGATAATTAAGAAGTGAAGATGTGAAAAGTTAAAGAAGAAGCTCAAGATGTCACAAAAAACGTTCTGTCCATATAAGAAAAGGTGCTGTCATGTAGGCTTTGGTCAAGTTACGGGAGCCATGTTTTTGTGTGGAACTGTTGCTTCAGCAATGCAATAGTTTTATTCAGTGACTCCAGCATTTGTAAATATCTTCTATGAATAAATTCAACTGCATTAAAGCAGTTGAGTAGTCTTGCAACAGTATTGGTACTTTTCCCTTCTCACCCATGTAAAAATATTCTGAGGAGTTACCTGTGACAGGATGAGGACTACACACTAACGTGGACTCTCAATAAATTAAAATGTCTAGTGAAGATAGACATGTAGAAAATATTTGGAGTCAAATATGAGTAATCAATGAACATACTTGACCATAATCTGTTTCAGCCAAATCTTGTATCTTGCTTACTGTATTCAAATAATGAAAGAAAAGTTTTGTTAAAATTAGAAATCAGAAGATTGTTGTAAAAAGTTGGTGGACTCATCAACTCTAGGAGCAAACTCTAGGACTTTGAATAAAGATTTTTTTCAAATATCCCACTGGAAATATGGCAGTGAATTTTCTTCTGCTTTTGTGCAAGCCAGTGTATAACTACTTGAGATTTCTCATAGGAAAGGACAAGATAGGCATTGCAATTGGGAGACCTAGAAAGTGGAAGTACATATATTTGGAGGGATCTATTTTACTTGAAAGACTACATGACGATTATAGAGCTTGGGATGTGTCTTGAGTAAACCCATTTCCTACCAGAATGCATTTTTAAGCTAAATAAGAAAAAAAATTATACCATTGTCTATAATATTTGTTCCTTCACAAAGTCTGTTCCCCATGTGCAAAGATTTTAGATGGGAAATAACAATCAGTTACAGAGTAAAATATAGACAAGGCATGCTCTACAAAAGTTGAGAATGTCAAATTTCTATGCTTTTAATCTCCTTAAGAGAGATTAAAATGGGCGTTAAGAATACTAATTATTTTTCATAAAGAATTGTTTAGGAAATAATGTTTTTTTTCTCCACTGGAAAACAGTAGTCTTTCAGAACTATTTCCTTAATGTTCTAAACAGAAAAAAAACTGGATATAGCAATGGGGTTCAGTAATGGCAGCAGTTGTGGCTTTCACCAGCCTTACAGTGGTTATCTTTTTGCGTGTATGAGTAATCTGCAACCTAAATTGAACCCAGCTGTCTTAGCTTGTTATTTAACTGCTGCAGCTTCTGGAATAAGCATGTGTTTGGCAGAAGCTTCTTGGGGATTATCCATGCCTGTGAAAAGGAAATTGCAAAACTCTGAAATGTGCCTCACAGTACTGGAAAAATTAATTTTTGATTAATGATCTGGGTCAAATAGGTAAAATAGATTCAACTGCCTTCTAATTTTGATGTGTTATGATTTTGCCACTCATCTTGAGAGCTTTTCTTTGCTTGTCCTCTTCATAGGTTCTTAAATTATTTTTTTTATAGGAAATAAACTTTTAAAAATCATGCTTTTTAAAAAAAAAAAAGAAAAAAAAAAGAAAAAAAAAGAAGATGAAAAAAGAAAGGATAAACTTTGAAATCTCTGCAGCTAGCCAAAAGCAAAATTCCTGGAAAACTGATGTCTTAAAGATGCCATTCCCTTCCCTCTGTGGTTCTCTGTGTCAACTGGGATCAAAATGAAACATTGTCTCCAAATAATTTATATGATTAGTTTTTAAATTAAAGCATAGATTTTGGAGAATTCCAGAAAGTCCATGTTTTAGAATAATTTTGCATGCTTTCTAGACTTAAAAAATTATAAACTGCTTTTGTTTTTATTTTTAAGTCTGTGAAACCTACCATATGTATAAATAAATGTTTCTCCAACCATCTCATATCTCACCTCCAGTATATGCAGTTTAAAACAACATTCCTTTAGAATGGCTTTTGTAGTCTTCCTAAGCTCCTGTCTGTTAATTTCTTGAAAGGATTTTTCCCATGGTTGGTCTTTTTAGATTTCTCGGTGGAGCTTCATTTTGAAATTATGTTTTATAGCAGGAACTGTGTGAATTGTATGTCAGTCCCTTATCAGTTAGTGATGACTTCTTGTTATTGGCAAAGTCTGACTGTTCCACTCTGTTAAATTTTTAACCTGCATATAAGTCAGGGCCACAAGAGGATGTTTTCCCTTCTTATTTTCTAGGATTCTAATTTGTGTTTCATCTTAATTAAAACCATAACCAGAGGAGAAGTTAGAAGATGATGACACATACAGGTTTTCCACTTTATGGTAGTACAGTCTGTGTTCTTTACTTGATAGAATACATGATGATTGTAGAACTTGGGATGTATTTCTTTTACAGACACAAACAACTTTCTTCAAGAAAGATTGTTTGTTTGTTTTTTTTTTTTTTTTCCCACCCTCAGCATTTGAATAGAGGTTGTATTTTGGACTTTTGGGCTGGTGGGAGGGCAGGATTCTGGTTTTTTTCACTTAGTGTGGGGTCAGTGATCTTCTCTGGAAATTAATTCACAGACCATCTTCAGTCAAGCTGGTAGATGGGATTAAACAAGCAGAGTTGACATGCTTGTGGTAAAACTCCATTTCTGCTTAAGTTTTTTATTTTTCCTAAAAATAAAACTATTAGGTAAACTTCACTTTGACAAGAACTGTCAAGCTTCTTAAGTAAAATTTTAAATTCTTATGTTAAATATAAAAAATAATGATCAGAAAATTTCAGGGAATTTAGGAGATATATTTCAGATGTGTTTTTTCCTCTACGGGCTAAGTTCTCATGTGGAACTAAGTTGTGTGAAAATGGGTATGGTCTGGTATGCTATTAATTACTTTGCTTAATGACCTTCTAGAGAAGGTTTTATTATTTAGATTTTATTTCTCAAGGACACCATAATACCTTTTTCGAGTTTTCTACCTAGAAAAGTTTAAAGATATGACTATATTTGATTTTATGCTAATAAGAAGATTTTGAGGTAATTATCAGACAGTAAAACTAGCTTCTAGTTCTATTAAATTCAAGACAAGGAAAGGTGAAGATGATACTTTGTAAATTATGTAAATATTACTTCTTAATGAAGTCCTTTGAATTAACGTACAAGTAATTTTTTTCTTTTTGCAGAGTAATGCTTTTTATGAATCTTTATACAGGAACTCTGAGTTTAAATCACCTGGTAACGTGGTGGAAGCACCACTTTTGTGACATAGTATTTTACTGTATTTTCTTTTCCTTGCTGCTGATTTGTTTCTCAATATATGCAGACAAGTAATGACTGTGTCATCTCTGCTTTCCTAAAACATAATAGCTGCTAAAATAGTGTGTCATGTAGATGTCTTTCGATGTCTGCCATCCTGTAATTTTTGCATTTATCTTCTGCACACTAACAGAAACAGAGATATAAAAAGAGACTAGCCTATTTTTTTCTTCTACACTGTGCCTTTGAATTTACCCTCAAAAGTCACAAAGTCAATGTGTATTATCTGTCCCATTTGCATTCCCATGCTCAGGTCAAGTGTATTCCAGTACTTGGAAACATGTTTGATTGTTGGAACCTTGGTATTTTGAGGGGACATAGTGTTATTTTGAGTACAGAATTATTTAAATTGCCTAGATGAAGTGATTTGAAATCTACCACAAGCTACATCTGTCTGTTGCTTTATTCAAACACAGGTAACAAAGAATCCCAGCTAATGGGAAAAACTTATTTTCAGCACGTAATATCGGAATCTATTAACAGCATGCTCCTGACTTTTATATCCAAGAGCAAATCAAATCATCCATCTTTTCCCCCACTTTCCCACTATTTGTAAAAATAGTGGGATGACATTCATCTTGAAATCCTATTTGCACTGATACTTGTGTGTCATCCACTGTACCTCTAAAATGAGTCTTTTACCATTTTCTGCAAAGAAAAACATAGACAGAAGTAATACTAATGAAATTCCTCATTACATAACATAATGTGATGATACTGTGAAAACTTTTGAGAGTACATCAAGGTCTGTCTGCCAGATAAGTAATTTTAACTGCTTGTACAACTACGTGTGAGCCTCTTTGTAGTTCCTGAGAACTACAGAAAAACCTTTTGGGATTTTTATCCTTAATTTTTAAATTTTGTAGGTTATTTTTTGTTGTTGTTTGTTTTGGTTTTTGTTTGCTTCTTTGTTTTTTAAAGAGGCAGTGGAGACATTGTTATTTCATTGGGCTTTTTGTTCAGACACAAATCATAATTGAAAAGCAAAGAAGAAATAGACACATTTACTGCAGTGTTGTGAAGTTTGTAGATGCATAACATCATAGTATCACACAGTTTTTTTCTAGGCTCCTTTGAGATCCACACTTTCTGCCATTTAGAGACTTCGGTAAATGTTTATTTTGAATTAAGAAAAAGGAGGAAAAAGTCTGAAACATTAAGGATACTCCAGAATATATCTCTGTGCACTACAATAAGAAACTTTTTGCCACAGCTACTCTGTTAGGAGGGAAAATGACTTACCATACTTGTAAGTTATATCAGAGGATCCATCACTTGTTAGGAATTAATTTTTTTGGACTAAAATAAAGTGTGGTTTTGAGATATTTAGAGTTTTATCCAGCAAAATAAAAATGTGCTGTGGAGAAAGTGATACAGAGTTTATTGCTTGGCTGATGGAAGGATTTAAACAAATAAAAAATAAATTGATTAAAATGTTGTAACCCACACTAAATCATTGTCTCACTACAAACTAGCACTCTTTTCTCACTACAAGCTTTCAAGTTTTTTTGTTAGCTGCTATATTAAGCAGACAACAGCTGCTAGCTGGGATGCATATAGGACTGTACTTACGCTCGTAACGAGTCATTCTGGTTATGCTTACCTTTAGGTTACTTAAAATAAATTATCTCACCTATTCATTCCTGTATCTGACACTCATCTGCTTGTACGATTTCTTCAATCTGAATTTGTCACTAGAAGATACAATGTAATGGTCTCATAGCAATGAAGCTTCTTAAATAGTTTTATTTTTCATTTAAAGGATTAAATGCTTATAAGTCTTTCTCCATCTAAATTCTTTTACCATCTAAGATGGTAAAAATTCTGCTTTCAAGCTGCTAATAGAGCAAACTGTCCACTTAAGCATAAGGTTTGACTAAAAATTTAGGGTTTCATAGGAATTTGATAATACACAATGGATTATAATACAAATCCAATGGGACCTGAAGTAATGGATACTCTGGATGTTTCGGTATTGAGGAATAAGAACAGAAAAAAAACCCTGTCTCAATCACTAGGCTGATTCCCCTTTGATTTTTCCTTGTCTGTTTGGATGCAGTTTCCCCTGGTCTTGGACAATAGGTCATCACTTATTTTGGGTGAAATCATGTCACTTTTGCTTCCTCCAGTCAAAAGATGAGTCAGCCACAGTTGCCTCACAGCTGATGTTTGGGTACTTCTTACAGTAAGGTCAGTCTTATTTTCTTTGACTGAAGAGCTTGTGCTCAGGCACTGATGAGCACAAAGATCAGTAATGAAAAGAGCCATGTGTTATTTTTCATTTGGGGCACATCAGGGACAACAGATCATTAACTTATAAGCCAGTTTTATTCCTGCGCAAGTTTACCCTTCTCTGAGTGTATGGAAGGATATTGAAATTCTCTATATAATATGACTTCTTGGCTAGGTTTTGTGGAGGTGTTGCATGCCAGTATTAGGTGATCCTTACAGTGCAGTTGTCGTTTGACTTTGTAAGGTAGCTAACATTGTCTTTTATAGTTTGTATTTTTTGACATCCTAAATACAGTGATTTTTCTCACTTAAAAATGTCAGGCTTATTTTGATAAATTCAGACAGATTAGGTTCTCTTCTGCAGTACATACGGACATACGGTAATGTTACATATTTTGAAGGCCATTTGCCTTTGCAGCTGTATCTGAAAGAAGATGTAGCTGAAAGCTGTCTCTAAAATTTCAAAATTTAAATCCTGAAAAATTCTATTCTGCCTACTCCTGGGCCAGAATGCCTGCAGGGCTTTTAAAACCTTGTCTCATCTAGTCTTCAGTTTATTGACTACAGTCTGTCAGTGACTTCAGTTCTGTTTCTACAACTAACCAGCTGAATTCTAAGCTTTAGGCAATTTAGTAGCTGAGCACTTTGCTTATAATTCAGAAGAACAGGGGTTAAAAAACTTGACTCTTATCTGTCTGAATTAGTCCATGCTTCATGCCTTCCATGCAGTAAGAAGATTTGGTCTCATACTCACCTTCAGAATGTCATCTCTTTTTGTAGTGGATTCCTTGTACCACTTCTTTTACCAGGACCTAAAACACTCATTCAGAAAATGGGAGAATTCTTCTTAAGACTAGTAATGTTCATGGTCTGTGCCTCCTGGTTTTGTTAGCAGTCTCTCAGTCACCAGAGTGGGAATATTATACCTTATTTCTGAGTCAGATCTTACAAACAAACAAGTGATCTTTTGAGTGCCTGGAAACATGGCTGTGAGATGTGATCTTCTCCTGCCTGGTTTCTCCATATTGGATTTGGAAGATTTGTCAAGGGGCTGAGAGTAGGGCAGTGAGTCAACATTTGTAAGATCTCTGTCTTAAGTTATTTTACTGCCGTGTAAGTTTTGTTATAGCAGATTTTAATGTAATGCTAACCAAGACTCTGCAAATGGTCTTAAGGGTTAGTGTTATAATTAAAAACCTAACATAAACCTAACATTTTTTTTTTTCCTGCACTCCCTTCCCTTAAACATTCTCTGAGGGTTTGGAAAGCTGCAGATGGAACAGAACCCTGGCTGTAGGTGGAAGGTGGCATGTGGGAGGAACAAACAAAAAATTGTAGTTTGAAAATTGAGCTCACTCTGGTGCATGTGGGTGTTAGTGGAGCTTCAAGTAGTCTCAGATGAGTGAATCAGTACATTTTCCTCTTCAGCAAAACATGGTAAACAATTCATTTCACAGGACACTAGGGCCTGCTGGTGTCTGTAGGGGTAAAGCAAGCAGGTTTTAGTAGTAAGTGCTGTAAGAAAAGGAGGATTGGGGTGGTGGGGAAAGAAGTGTAATACTTTGGCTTCCTCACAACAATATTTAAATGCTGCGTCCTAGTCCAGCTGGCTACAGTTAAGCCTGTGCATTTAGAGCAATCAGGTCAAACGTTCTGGAGACATCTGCTGCAGTATATGAGCAGGACAAGGAGGGAAGTCAGTTTACAGGATATGCATCAGTTTGTCCAGATCCTGTGGCCCAAAAGGTACCCTGTCTGTCAAACAGTCAAGCAAAGAATATATATATTTTTCCTATACTCTTTTGTAATCTGGTGTAGCAAGACCTCAGAAGTAGAACTCAACCATTTTTCCTCTTTTTCTGAAAGTGTGTAACACAGGATGTGCTGAGTCTTAATTTCACTCATGTTTTGCTTTACATGAAGGTATTCCCTGTATTTTCCACTGCTTCTCTGAATATTTGTGGATGCAAAGTTCTAGAAATCATACTCAATCATTTTTGTAAAGGCTGTTGTTAAAAAATGAGGAGAAATGTGGAGAAAATGGCATCAAAGGAGACTGGGAGATTTAATTGAGCCAGTACTCCTTCACAGAGCAATAGCACTTTTCTCTTATAGTGCCTCCTGTGACAGTCTTAAAAGATTTTTATCTCTTTTCAAAGATGAGGAAATTGAGGCAGTGGTATAGGCTATTTATGTGGCTTTCCTGTGCAAGTATCATTTGTATGGGATGTGCATTTTAAATGAGTAAAATCAATAGCTATTTTTTTAATGCTTGTAGTGGGAAAATGGGTCATGCAGAACTCTCTCAGGATTTTGGACACAGCCTTACTGAGATTAATTTATGTGTATGTAGAAAATCCTAATAAACATTGTTTGCTTTGCAAAGGTATATCATCGCTACTGATGTGCAGGCAGAGAAAATGCTTCTTATGTAGTTTTTGCTTTTACAGCTGCATCTGTAGAGTTAAAAAGCAGAATAGGTGAATAACATAAAGATTGCTAGCATGCTAGTTTTGCCCTCCTGGACTTGTGAAGACCTTAACAGGGAAATTGATGTTGCTAATAATGTTTCAACCTTCAGTTTAAAGAGATTGTGTATGGAGAAAGAAAGAGAAGGGAAGTACTCTTCCTAATTCCTGGTTTTGTTAAAAAATTGAGCTTTTCCATTCTGATACTGATGTCTTGATCACACAGGCAACCTGCACATTTATCACTGTTTCAGTTAAGCTGCATAAACTTTGCACCAGACAGAATCACTCTAACAGATATTTTATTTAAAGAGTACTGTGGACCTGATAAAATCTGTTTTCAGAGGAATGGGACAGACATAAGAATACAAGTGGAGGTGTGATTATCTTACAGCTACTGACATCTGTATTAGTAAAAATCCCTGGTAAAATGTCCAAATGTCCCTGTTCCTTTTTGAATAAACAGACGTTGCGTGTAAGTGAACAGCTTGTGTTAAGAACGTCAAGCTGCTAATTAAATTCTGCAATAGTTTTCACATTTATTTCATTTAATCACCCAGTGGATATAATCCTAAGTATCTTCCAAGAAAGAAACTGTACTTTGTGAAATTTCATATCTCTGACAGAACCAGAGCAATGAATGGTTCTTGAGATCCAGTTAGCTCCCCACCTGCTTTAAAAAAATAGAATTTGCAAGTACCTGACCTTACATTTGATTATATGTATCATCCATAACACATAGAAGCAATAAAATATGTCCAACTTGAATGATTCTTTGTTTTTCTTTTTTGATATTTACAACTTTTTGAACCTGTTTCCTACCTTAAAACTTTGTAAAAATAACCATTCAACAAGTGAAAGAAGGACCACTCTCTTTTCTCTGGTTTTTCTTTATGATCATGAACTGGATCAATGAGTTTGAAATTAACTAATAGGTGGCACTGAGAACTCATTAAGAAATCAGTCTCTTTGAAATTGAACATGAGTCATGTCCTCCCCCCTTACAGATTGTGCCACTTGGCAATGGCACACTATGGATGGCACTGACAGACTATGATCATAGGAATTGCCTTATGATGAAGACAAAATGCTGTGTAATTTAAGACTGTGTCTCTATTTCTTCAGATCACTGGAGAGTATCAGCACCTTTTACCAGAAACTAAATTTTTACTTTTTTTTTTTTTTTAAAGAAACCAAATATTACAAAACAAGTCAGTTGAGTAATTTTATCACATAGAATATCACAGGAGAGCATGGTATGAAGATAAGGTTATGCAGACAGGGAGTCTTGATAATAACTCAGTTTCTTTTGGATCTGCCTTTAGCAGAAACATTTAATCTGTTTCTTTTCAAGGAAAAGTTAAAATACCTTTTAGCAGAAACATTTAATCTGTTTCTTTTCAAGGAAAAGTTAAAATACCTATCTTCTGAAAAACATTGAGGACTAGTAAGTGGTGCTTTTTCATATCTTGCTGTTATACATTGTGTCCTTAGAATGTTTGTTTTTCCCCTATTGCACTGTATTTAGTGTGTGTTATTCCAGAATAAAAGGAATTTTATGGGAAATTTGAAAAGCATCTGTCTCATCTTTTAAATGCAAGTGAGTAGATAGGGAAAGAATATCTGCTGTTGTGGTGTTGTATTATATATCGTAAATGAATTACATTTGTACTTCAAGCACCGGCTTCCATTTTGGCTGGCTGCTATGATGAATGGCATATTTCATATAGATCAGTTAAGAAATAATAACTGTGAAATAGGTATTTTGTCATTCATCTTCAGAGAGGAGGTGATGACATCAGATCTCCTTTGAGCAAGACATCCTTAGGAACTGTATCACACCAGTGTAAGTACAAGGTCTTTCTACAGCTGAAAAGCACAGTGCCCTACACCTGCAGACTGCAGGTGGCTTACCTAGATAAGCAGGACACATTTTAATATGTATTTCAAATGGCTGGCTCGCTGAAAACTCAGCTGAACAGCAGTCAGAATCCTTGAAGCTGACTCTGGATTTAGGTGAGGAGGACAGCAGTTTGCCTGGGCTGCATATCACTAGATTCTGCTTCTGGCCGTGAGTTCCAGCTGCTGCACCACTTTGCTTGTGGTGGATTTTTTCCTTTAATGAGGAAGGGGACAGTGGCCAAAATGATCTCTTTCTGAGACAGTTTGTCTCAGTTGAATTCTTGATATTTTAATAGATGATAATGTAGTTGTGCATAATAGCAAGAAAATGCACATTTTGTGGAGTAAGAGCAGATCTACCAACAGCTTTACCACCAATAATAGCCAGTGTGAACTGACACATTTTTGTCCAGATTAGTTGCATCTAGAAAAAAAAGCTATTTTGTTGATGGTGCTTCCTTGTCAGGACATTCACAGCTAATTAGGATGCAAAGTCCTCTTATCTGTTACATAGTGAGTATATGGGTTAGTTTATGTGTCCCAAAGATGGGGGTTTGGTTTCGGGTGCCTTGTTCATGGTTGTTCTGGTGGTATCCTGAGAATGACAGTATCTCTATGTTGAAAGGGTCTTAGCAGATTTAAAAAGCAGCTAAGATTTTACTGC
This sequence comes from Onychostruthus taczanowskii, assembly GCF_017590055.1. NCBI lineage: Eukaryota > Metazoa > Chordata > Aves > Passeriformes > Passeridae > Onychostruthus > Onychostruthus taczanowskii. Next base: position 639,272 of record NW_024502791.1, on the reverse strand, counting down.
TGGAGTAGGACATTTGGGACCCAGAAGCTCGTATTGCACTTTACAGTAGCACCTGAGCCAGGCAGTCTAATGGGGCATTGCAGTGCAGTTACTCTCACTAGGACCAGATGGAGCTGCACAGTCACACTGCAGTTGCCAAGGTTAACTGCAGTAAAGGCAAATTCAATCTTTGGAGGCTGGAGTTCTGTATTTCAGTATTCCCATGGGGTGTCTGGACCCAGTTTCTCTGCTGTGCTCTTCCTCCTGTGATCTATCACTCACTTCCTGTGCTCTATATTCTTACAAAGTAATGCTTTAACTCACTGTTGCACTCCTTCAGTAGTATCCAAAGATACTTTGCACTGATGTGAGGAACAAATACCAAATGATCATTTAAGATAATGAATGAACATGGCACAGTGCTGTTGAAGTTGTGAAAAACATTAGAGGTCAAAATCAACTTTGCTTTGTGCCCTTTGCCTTCATCCAAAGTAGGGAGTAGCAGGTGAAGTTTACTCTTAGGATTCTCGTTGGCTGTTTGTATCCGGAGCATTTACAAGGCTAGCTTTTATTAAAGCTGATCAATCTGAAGCTAGATGTATGCTGAACACACTGCTCTTCTGATACAGTCAGTAACTGCAACATCCTGATCAGAAATTAAAATATGCAAGGATTAAAATTTATTGAGATATAAGATGCTAAGTCTTAAACCAATGAAGAAATAAACTTTTGCTGCACTTTTATTTAGCATGTCTTTTTCTGTGCTTTGATGCATTTTCTCCTAAACCAGAAGAAAACAGAACAAAAAAGGAAACGTAGCTTCTGCATTGAATAGTTTCAAGTCTCCACAGCTTAAAAAAGCAAATAGTGCAAACATTTTTTAAAAATCATATGGCATTATCAGGTTAATAATTCCAATAGTCATATTCAGAAGTGCAGCTTGTTTTTCAGCCCTTTAATGCTGAAGTTAGGTGGTTTTGGTAGGCCTTCCAGTAAAGTCCAACAGGCATCCACCAAACTTAACAAAACCTTGGCCCCAAGTGATTTGTTTTCACCTCAAAATATCCATCTTCTTTTTTGAGTAGTATCTCTCTGGCTTTTCTGCATGTTGGTATTCAATATCTCTCTAACAACGATAATGGTTGTTGCAGATGTCTAGCAGCCATAATATCCTAATATGTTTCAAAGACTGGTAGTTTTGTGCTGTACATCCATTGAGTAATAATTGTTTATATAAATTTGCTGCAAATTATATATATTTATAGTCACAGATCCACAATATTTCTGGACCATACTCTTTTTTAAGAAAGGCTTGTTTTGGTTTGGTTTAAATAATTGTAATTCAGTTATTTGAAAATCCCATTAAATGCTATAAATACTGCAGCCACATATGGTAGACAGACTCTTCTGAGAGCTAGGTAATCCTTTTGATTTTGGTTTGGAAACCACTGCAGACCAGGAAGCAGAGAAGAAATGTCTTGACCTTTCCTTTAATACCAAAGATAGCCCCCCAAAACTCACAGAAATTCTTCTGCACAGCTCTTATTCGTTGTTCTGCAGAACATACCTTCAGCAGGTAAGGCAAAGGAAAATTTCAGCAAGGAACAAGAATAAAATAGCATAAATAGTAGCCAGCCTAACCAAAAAAGTGGGTTTAGGTTCTCTCCACCTGAGACTTTGTTAGAGTTCAACTGATGCAGAAATAGTACAACTGAAATTGGTATCACAGGAGACGGAGTCTCACAGAGCTTCAGCTGGGAATTGAACTCTCACATTCTAAACCCTCATTTTACTGACTGCGGATGCGCTAATAATATCTTTAAGAGGAAGAAATGTGCATTGAAAACAGTTGAAGGTAAATTAGGGTCAAGACCTAGGATAGAGTAATGTACCTCAATGTTGTAGTGAGTAGCAAGCTTTTACGTATTCCATTAAAAGGTAATGAAGTCTCCAAAATTGGCAATTCCATAAGGGAGACATCCCTATGACTCATCTTGCGTAAGCAGATCTGAGTCCTCATGCCAAAAATAGAATAAAGTACTCCCATTCTGTGAAGTGAAAGCAACATAGTTGAGGAAATATAATTTTTTTCCTTTTTTTCCCCCTTAGATTTATTTTAGTTGTGATTTTGTTGCTCTCAATTAGGCAAGATTTTCACAAACTCATAAAGTCTCAGCATGGCATTAAAAAAGTATCAATCAGATGTTCTTGTATGTGTAAGAAATTGTTACCTCAACCAGATCATTCAATACCACCTATTTTAATTGTGATAATTTTCCATTTAAAGGGCATCTTATTAAAAATGGGCATTAATTGCCTTGTGTTCCATCATGATTTTAGAAATTGTGTCTTTTTAAGGACATTAAGGAGTGATTTTTTTAGATGTATGGAAAAATAATCCAAGTGAGTTTTTTATATTGTATGACTGTAAATAGTTAAGAATAAAAAAAAAAAAGAGCCATATTTTTACTGTGTTTTCATAGGACCATGCCCAAAGATGTATTTTTTATCTCTTTTATTTTTTGTCATAATACTATTTTTAAACATAAGATGTTAGTCATGAGAAGTCAAGACTTTTGAAGTAGCAGTAGCCATGACAACCTTCACTCTTGGGGGTGCAGTACAGGGTCTGTCGCTGTGTGGCTGGACGTACACTGCATGTGACTGGATGAAATATTACTGTGTATGGTAAAACTACTTATGACTTCATTAAAGACTACTTTTTCTAGGTCATGCAACAAAGTAGCTGCAAGCTGCAATTCAGGAAATTAGTTGTCACTGCTGTGCTTGTTCCATCACACAGTAGATAAAGACACTGTTGTGCAAGCAAGGTCTATTAAACAGGGCATGTTTTGTGAATTATTCTTTTTTTGTCTTTGTATTTCCAGTTTTCTTCTCACATTCTGCTTACTTTTCTTTATTTCCTCCCTTTCTTTTGCTTATTTCTCCTTTTTTTTGGTCTTTCTGTTTCTCTGTTTTCTGCTCTTGATCATCCTTTGTACTTAGAACTGGTGAATTTGTAAAACAAGTAAATAGACCTTTTTTTTTTACTTTCTTGGAAGATGCGCATCTTTTTAACCCCATCTGAGTTGTACTGATCTTTAACTGCATAATTCTCACTGCAGTCAGTTGGAATAATTGAGATGTCTTGTGATATCTATCTTTAAGTATTTCAGAATTAAAATACGACACGTTTTCTGAAGATGTGTTTTCCCTGAGGACGTGTGGGGCTCACCAAGGCAATATTTAGATGAGTGATGTTCTCTTGAGCACCATCAGTATTCAGCAATGCAGTAAGAAATGTCTGAATGAAACTCTGAAGCCCCTGTTGCTACTGTTGTACTGCAAAAAAAAAAAAAAAAAAGAACAACCATTCTGTGAGCAGGGTTTAAGCTTTGTACATAACAGCAAAGGTGTTTATGATTATGTATGCTTGTCAGTCTATAAATGCCAGACTAAAATAATATCAGAACTATATTTACAAGCATTAAAAAAATTAGGGTTTTCTACAGAGTTTTTATCAAAATAAATTTAAACATTTTTTTAGCTCTCAGGTAGTAATTAATATGGTGGGAAATTATGTTATGAAGGATTTAATCTTTATGCAGGTTATGATTTTGTTGTAAGACTGTTCTGTACATATTGCACAGTAGAGCTGAAAAAAAGTGAAATCCGTGGGTTTTTTAAAGTAATGCTACCCATTCTATATAATGAATGACAAAATTATAATGAAACTGCAACTAGTTCAAAACTAGTGGAAGTTTATATACCTTAGTGATATATGCAGAGAGCATATTAGGAGCTGAATTAAAGTTACTTAGAAAGTCAAATTGTGCCGTTTCTTGTATTTATGAACGCATCTATAAAACCTTCCTTATCTTCTAAACAATTTTATGCATGTGTTTTAGTTTATCTTTTTTTTTCTCTAAAATACAGTTACATAGAGAGTATTTTAACAGTAAATATAGCAACAGTATTTCAGAAATAATTTTAGATTGCAAATAACTTATTAGAAATACAATTTATTATTAAAGATACATTCCTTATGGTTACATACATACATATATGTTATAAACTTATATAAATTTAAAATAATTATTTAATTTTTTCTACATATAAAATCGAAGAATACATATCTTCAAGTTAAGACAACTGCCGCGTTATTTCTCTGAATGTTAAGGAATTTTTACTTTTCAGTTGGACAACTAGAACAAAGTTAACCTAGATTTTTTACAAAGTTGCTTGGGATTGAATTAGGAAAAATTGTATCCAGGCAACATCACCTTAGTAATTTTACAGCATCTTAGATCCACTTACTCAATATTGAAATCAATTTCTGATCACAAAAAGAACAACTTACATAAACTACTTGTTTTGTATGTTGTTCATGTGTCTGGATTTCTGGTAAATATGGGAGTTCCTCTGCATTAATACAGCGCTAGAAAGAAGTTAGCAGTTAGTTCACTTGTTCCTGTGTTTTCACAGGCATACACCCACACAGGCATCCCTGACTGCTAAGAGGGAGGGTGGTGGGGCATTTGCTCTAGTCCCCAGGAACAGTCTTGGAGGGCAGGGGGCAGGGTAGTTATGCACCGTGGGCCATGACATTTAATAAAGTTATGTGTGCTAAGTAAAACACCTGGGAAATGCCAGACAGGAAGGGAGGAAGAATTTGGGGAAGAGTTAGGTTTCACATTATGTAGTGTGAGGGCAGATTCGGCGTGGCAGCTTTTCCCCAAGGGGAGCAAAGGAGAGCCTGGCAGTTTAGGATGCTGCTGTCCAAGAGCTGTCAGTACCAGCTTCTCCTTTGGCCTGGTCAGTTTGGTCTCTAATGCAAAGAATCACAGAGGTGACAATCTTGCTCATGATCCAGCCTCTTCCACTAGTACGCTTTTCAGTTGTGTTTATTTGTTCAAATTAAGAGATAAGTCTGGTTCCAGGAGAGGCTCTTGTGATCAGCACAGAATATTTTCATGAGTGCATAGGACAGTTACACGCTGTATATTTGTATCTCACATGGCAGTGTGAGGAAACTGACCAAGCAGATGATAATAGTGTTACATCTGGCATATTAAATTATGTAATAACCCTTACATCTTTGCTGAACTTGGACATAATCATGTCATGTCATTCATTCTGATATGTTTGACTTCTTACTTTCAAGATAGATCAGTAATTTCTATATTTGAAGAAAATTTTCTCTAAGGTATGCAGTACTTGAGCATGTGGAATGTGAGCATGGACTACTTTATGTTTACTCTAAAAGATGATAGTTGGATTTTTCTTCTGACTTCTGGCAGATGTGTCTATTCTGTTCCTTTCTCTTTGGCATTTGTACATATCAGAAAGTCAGTGATATCCCATGTGTAAAGGTATCTGTGATAGAAGGATTACAATTTCAATATTCCAATATTGATTCCAATATTACATTTTGTTAGGACTACCCACTTTTGGTGTGTTTCTTCTGAAACACTTAGATAAAGTTCTGTATTGAGTTTTTTTTTTTTTTTCATTTACAACACAGTCCCTTGTATTTGGAGGTGGTAATTTTTAATTTTTTTTTTCTAAACTCTAAATCCAACTGAACCAGCATAAAACAATCCTGTCTCACAAGCCAAAAAGAACATTTATCTGGAATCCAAAATGTGGAAAAAGATAAGTATAGGAATATATTGAGATCCTATACTTTGTGGTGGTAAAAAGGTCATTATTTCGTGGGGGTTTTTTGATAGTTGGTTGGGTTTTAGCCTTTATTTTTTGTTGTTGTTGTTTTCAGTTAATTTATTGAGATAAAATGTTCCGAATTTTTTCTGAGTATTTCTGAATAGCTCAAGAAGCTTATTAAACAGCCTAGAACAATGCTGGGGTACAACAGTGGAAAAAAACCTGCTCATAAATAAATTATATTTACTGACAGGAACTCTGGTAATGATTCTAGCATGATAATGCAAGGTATCCTGTAGTTCTTAAAGGATACTGGAATTTTCTTTTTTTTTTTTTTAATTTTTATTTTATAGCTGCTTGAGAATACCTCATTTTGTAAAAATTCCTTATTTTGGAAGAATTTATCTGTATCTAATCTTTATCAAATGATTTATTAATGATCAGATAATGACTTCTATTTAAAAGCTAGTAAACCTTTTTTATGGCACAGCTGGTAATGTTGAAGTTGCATGTTTATATAGACATATGCTGTGTACTGCACACAGCAATCCCGTGTTATTCAGAGAAATTCAGAGAAAATTCAGAGTAATACAGAGAAAATAAGGGCAATGAAGCTGGTGAAGGTTCTGGAGCACAAGTCCTGTGAGGAGTGGCTGGAAGAGCTGGGGGCATTTAGCCTGGAGAGGAGGAGGCTCCGGGAAAACCTTGTTGCTCTCTACAACTGCCTGAAAGAAGAATGTGGTGAGGTGAGGGTCAAACTCTTCTCCCAGGCAACCAGAAGCAGGGCAAGAGGAAACAGCCCCAAGTTGCACCAGAAGAGGTTTGGATTGGGTATTAGGAAAAGCCTGTTCACAGAAAGGATGATCAGACATTGAAAAAGTCTGCCTGGGTTGAATCACCATTCCCAGAAGTGTTCAAAAACCATGTGGATGCAGTACTTAGGGGCATGGTTTAGTGGTGGACTTGGCACGGCCAGGTTAACTGGTTTAGACTTGATGGTGGTATTTTTTCCAACCTAATAGAATCTGTGATTTTAGAATCTTAGACTGTTTGTGAAGAAGATGCATTTTTAGTAGTAATTTACCTAAGAGTGTGGAAAATTGTTGATAAAAGAAGGCTATCCAAAATTCAAAATTGACTTCTGGTTATCTGTGCCTGCTTTCTCACTGTTTTGAAGGCATGAAGCATCTGTCCTGGAACAACATTTGCTTCAGAGACTCCCAAAGCTCCCCTACCCTCTTTGCTTGCTATCTGAATGAGCAGCATTGCACTGCACTGTGTAGGAGACACATCACATGAGATTCAGGCCTGAGAATTAGATTAATTCTCAACCTCAATGGGCCTCATTCTTGTTTTGCAATGTGTAGAGTTCTGGAGCAAGAGCTTACTGGATATGTTTTTTTCAGATAACCTACTTCCTTGTGACTTGTATGACTCCTATGAAACCATGCAAAGTTATAAGGGAGATGTGGGACCTCCATTGCTGATAATATCACAAGACAATGACTTCCTCTTAAAGATAGTTCAAAACTTCAGCAAAGAGAGAGAACAGACCTGACTTGCTGTTCCTGGTGAGGAGCTGATGAGCTGTATTATGTGTAACTGGGGCTTTTGGAAGTCTCTCTGAGCCTTGCAAGTGCTGAATTGCGTAGCAAAGTTGAGAAATAGCTGGCTGTCAAATCACTGTCTCAGGACAGTGCCAAATGGGCACAACAGCTTGAAAGCATTCTGCAACTGATTAAAGTGCTCTGCTCAGTGCTATGTTAGAGAGCTATGAGAAAGCAGCTACTTTCTGCAGAAAACAAAGCAGAATTTAAAACCTCTTTAGGGCTCAGAATTCAGCATCCCTGTTATCTGTCAGAAAAATTTTTGTAAGGTGAGAACAAGGACTGAAAGGTTATTGAAGCAAGAATCTGTTTGATATAAAGAAAAGATGATTTAAGACTAAAAGTCTCTACTATAAAGAAAGAAAAAAATGCTTGTCTATTTCAGTTTTTATGTCATCAGCAGTCACAGTGGGTCTCTATAAGAAAAGTACATTCTGTTTGTAATGTGATCATAGTTATTCCTCCTTTTTTTAGATAGTGGTAGAAATTTGAGTTATGTTTCTGATTTTGTACTGCAGGAAAACACAAAAGTTTTCATTCTTACACTGCTACAGAAGCAATATTAATTTATAGTATGTACAGGAAGAAAATATAGAAAATTGTTCCTATAAGTTGAATTGAAGCTTACATGTTTGAAGAAATTACTTTAGAAAAGCTATGTTAAGGGATAATTTTGTGTTCTCTAAAATGGACATAAAACAAACTAATTAATGTAACCTAGGATGACATATGATGAATATTTTGTTATATGAGTTATTAAGGTAATTTAGTGACCTGCCTCAAGGTGCTTAAATAACTCAGTACTGGGTAATGAGGTTAACAGAGTTTGATCTGTAAGTCAGCAGCTTGTATCGAGATGAATTGTTTAGGTGGAGGTAAAAGTAATGGTGCTCCTGGCCTGCTGCAAAGCAGTCCACTACACTGCTTTCAAACAAAACTGACCATGTTCAGGGAATTAGTGTTCTAACTCCCAGGGATGTTGATGTGAACACTGAGTAACATAGCATCTTATAAACAAACTTCAGCTGTTACCAGTCCAGGAATTTGTGGCCCTAGAAAAAAAAAAAACCCAAAAAACAAAACCAGTTTCTCTGACTATTTAGATAAATTTTCAATTAAATAATAACAAAGTGTTTTTTCTAATGGGTTTTGTTTAATCATATCTCTAGAACTGTGTATTCTATAGTGTCAAAAATATTCAGTGCAGGGTTTTGCCTGGGCTTTGTTAGAAATAGAATGAGGTAGTGTAGTATAATTTCATGGCTATTTGTGACATGAATTTGTTTTGCATGATGTATTAATGTACAATTATATCAATAACCTGATTCAAAATTTACAGAACAAGGGCACTGTTTTTAAAGTTATGTTCCCTCTGGGCCAGTTTCATGAATTGAAATCTCTTGCTAATGGCTCAACTTTTTGTGGGTTTTTTATTCAGCAATATTGTATATAGATCCAAGGTTTCTCTGCTATGCAGACTGATATCAGCTGGAAGCATATTCTAATCCTTTGTTTACACTGCAGAATTCAAAATATATTGTTTATTTTTGCATTTTTTCCCACAGACTTCCTTACATTTTTACCTGTGGATAGAACTGACCCTTGCTGAGTTAATTGGTAAGAGAGCCAGCATTTGCTAGACATACTCGAACAACTGAACAATTAATTCTCGTTAAAGCTAATATGATTTAGGAAAATTAATCCAACTGTATATTTAGTTACTGAAGTACGTCAACAAGATTTAACCTTAATATTTATAAATGAAACTGAAGCTATTCAGCTTTGAGTAATAAAATGACATTAGATGCTTCAGAATTGGAACAGAATGCTAGAAAACTGTGGTGTTGGTAGATGTGATGTGTGGAGGCGCTGCTTCATTTTGTTGAAAAGGTATCTTTTTACCTGTCAGTAGGTCAAGGGAGTGTTTATTGTGGCCTTCACTTTCCTCCCAATTTTTTGTATCAGCGTAGCAAAGTGGAACCACAACTGTTTATTTTTCGAACTGAAACCCTATAGGCTTTCACACTGATACAGTTTGCAGGTGCTTTCTGCAGGACAAGGGGTGATAAGGCCAGTTATATAGATAATCTTTGGAGTTATTTAATGGGTTAGCAGTCAGCTGTTTTGGGGTATTGGTATGATCTAAAGTTTCTTGCTAGCATACTCTGGGATTGAAAATACTCCAGAAACTATAGGAGAGTTGTGAGATTTCAAGTATGTAATGGAGAAAAATTTGAGGAAGGTTTTCTGGTGTAATAACTTTGGGTTGGCATTTTTTTCAGTTCTACTTGCGAGCTGCATGCTGTGCTTTATTAGTGAAGAAACATGAATACTCTAGTGAGGAGCTGTTGAGCTGGTATATGTTAGTTTGCTAGTTAACTGCTCATCACAATAAATGCAAAAACCCACCAAGGATAAGAAGAAAGATTAGAGGAATAATGACAGGCTCTGGAACCCTTCTAACCTACTGCAAAGTACACTGAATCAGGGACTTGTCATCATAAAATACGAAATAAATGCCATCAGAGGGGAAATGTTGGATCATAGTGCAAAATCTAAGATGATTTAAAGAAAAAAATACCTCATTTCACTAACAAATTGGGGGACATTCTCCTTGTGGTTTGAACTGACAGCAGAGAAATACTTTGTTTGGACAGCTCTTGCACAATTTATTTTGATCCAGTCCATGTCCCTTCAAAAGATAACACTTTTTTCTTTGACCTGGAGGCTTTCCATCCACTTAATGCATAATTACTCTTCTTGCAGTAAGTCTCTGAAATCAGTTAAAATGCATTGCTAAAACCATTGCCAAGTGCTTAAATGAAAGTAAGACTGCAGTTCGTGGTCTTGAAAAATTGTTTTTATTGCCAGAAAGATGTCTTCCACCATAAGAAGAAAAACAACAAGAAAAACAAAATATTAATATAGTGGAAAAGAGCTAGATAAATTTTGCTTCATACTCAAAACAAAAAATGTTGTATGTAGTGGTTTATTTGATTATACATCCGGTGCAGCTACAGGAATTACTTTGGTAACTCCTCTATCCAAACTCCTAACATTAGTACTGCAGAAAAACACTGCAGCGACCGTTCAATAAAAAACACTTTTTCTTGCTGTTACTCAGCTAGCCATTGCACATGGACATAAATCTGAAGCAGAAACAAAGTTGAATCCATTCAGGATATTGAATATTTGCTTGGGATATAATCCTTGACCAGTAGCATTAGATGCTGCTCAGAAAAAAAAATGGTGTGAGTTAGTGTGAGACTGAGGAATTTTGTTTAAGTGGTTACTAAGAGAGGGTGGGAGTTCCATTAAGAGCATTATAAAACATTTTAACACAGTATTTATTCCTTTTAGATCCAAGTTAAAATACTTAAATAATTGCCATTTCTCCAACATGTACTCTGTTGTATGTGACTACAGTAATAGCACAAAAAGATCCTGATCTCTGTGGTTGGTAGATTTTGATCCTAGAGACCTAGGGATTTTTAAAATAATAAAACCCCTTATTCCTGACTCTGTCAACACATACCTTTCCCTTTTATTTTCTACCTAATATAATTATTTTAATTCCACCGGTGCCTCTCTGGAAACCTTAACTCAGTCACAAAGGAAAACTGGAGTGGCTCTCCCATACTTTTGAAATTGTTGTGTTAACTCCTGAAAGTCCGAGCGCCTCATCTTTCTGTAGGCAGGTGTGACTGGGTCATGTCCATGGTGCTGCAGGTCTCAGGTCAGGCTGCTTGGAGCTATTGCTGGGTTTCTCTAGCTGAATTCCAGCCAATCCATCCTCATTACCCAAGACATTTTAATGACAGCTACAAAGGTGGATTTAGCTTCTTACTGAACTGTGAGTTGGAGTATAGACCTTCAATTTATAAAGAGAGGTGTAATTCACCCCCAAAACATTTTCTTTGAAATGAAAGTACTTAAAATTCTTTCACCTGTCCAGTTCAGCTGAAATGTAAATCACAGAGTCTAGATAATTGCATATAATCTCTTAATCTAGCAGAAATCTTGCTTTTATTGCCTCCATATCTAAAAAACACCAGCTTTTTATTGCCTCCATATCTAAAAAAACACCTACACTCTCTAGGACCTTTTTTCCTTGTGTTCAAATCAACTGAACTGGTATTTTTTATGCTGGTGAACAGGAGCAGCACAGCTCCATGCTTATATTGCAGTTTCAGCTATTCTTTTCCATTTTACATTTGTATAGCTGAAAAATCTCTCCATGCACTGTTATTATTTTTTTCATGTCAATTGTTTTATCCTTACATCCAGAAATTTCTCTCTAGTTTTCTGTTTCTACACTAGTTTAATTTTTTTGTTTTGATTGTTCTAATTTTCATCACTCGTTTGATACTAGATGCTTTTCTTTCTTATGTGTATTTTTGGACATTGTTTTTATTGCCTTTAGAGTTCTGTTCAGGGTTTTTTGCTTGTACTTCCCAGTAAATCTCTCTTTGATTTCATAAGTAAGAAAATGTAAAATTTTAGCTTGTGTTTCTTTGAAACAGTGTTATTGGTGACTTTACGTACAGTTCAAGATTTGTATAATGACTTTATAGGTTTGAAAAGCATTATAGAACCATCCTTGAACCTAGTTTGAGACACCGCATACGTCTTTGTCTGTTACAATGACATTTAAGCATCTACTCCTGTTTTTAATTTCATTTTATAGCACTCTCTGAAAAGTCTTTACATGGGGCTTACAAAGTTCTAAAAAACCTGTTTAGTAGAGTTAGATGGTAACAGTGTGATGAACTTCAGATGAAACAGTGGCAAATCCAAGAGTTAGAATACCCACCGCCATCTGTGATGCAGAAAGAGCTGTGACCTGATTATGAATAAAGGCTCAAAGCTAATATTCTCTGAGTCATAGCTCCACCAAAGTTTGTATAGCTGATGTAGTTGAAGCTAAACTGTGTACTGAGATATATCTACAATTTTTTAAGTGAAGGATTAGGTTTGCCAAGGTACAAACACAGCATCTTGCAAAATAAAGCTGGAGCATAGTTCTTCCTGAACTGGAGCATAGTTCTTCAGACATAAGGACTTTTAACATGTCTCTAATATCTACATCACACAATAGCAAAGTATGATCTGTGTCTTTAAAATAATGTATTTAGAGCTTCACATAATGGTGGTACTGTCCAAGAAAATAAGATCTTCTCTATCATCTTGAATATCAAAGAATACTTAGAAGGTCTCCCTGTATGTAATAGTAACTGGCAAAATTGACAACAGACATTAAAGACTGTACATCCTTATTATGCAATTTAAAGTTCAATGAACAGAATTATTTTGAGTAACTGACTGTAACAGAGATTCCTGGTAATGGTGCCCCTATAAAGAGGGAGGAGTCAGATACTACAGTCCTGAAGAATGTGAATTAGCTAAGAAATAGTTAGGCCCCTGAACTTAAGAGAAGTAGAATTTAGCTCTTCAAGGAGATAGTCAGTAGGATCCCCTGGAAAACTGCCCTCAGGGAGAAGAGAGCAGAACAGAGCTTGCAGATCTTTAAGGAAGTCTTCCATAGATCACAAGAGCTGACAATCCCCAGGAGTAAGAATTCAGGCAAAGAAGGCAAGAGACTGGCATGGCTGAGTTGGGAACTTCTGGGTCAAACTAAAGGAAAAGAAGCAAATGCAGACAGTGAAAACAAGGACCTGGGAAGGCTATAGAGATCCATAGATTCAGTCGTGTAGGAATGGGGTGAGGAAGGCCAAGGCAATGCTGATCTGAAATTGGCAAGGGACATAAAGAATAAGAAGGTCTCCTTCAGGTATGATAACCTGAAGGTGACCCCCCCTCTGCCAAACAGTGCTGGAAAACTGGTAACTATGGATAAGGAGAAGGAATTTTGAGATTCTCAAATTTTTGTTTTGCCTCAGTCTTCAATGGCAACCTATCTTCCCACAGCTCTCAAGGGGATGGACAGCAGGATGGGACTGGAGGGTGGGGGTGTCTAAATACTCCCAGCTGTAAGTAAATACCAGGTTCATGATCACCTGAGGAACTTGAGTCTGTGGGACTTATGAGCTGCATCCCAGAGTCCTGAGGAAATTCACTGATGTAGTTGCCAAGCTGCTCTCCCTGATATTTGAAACGTTGTGGCAGTCAGGCAAAATCTCAGGGGACTGTAAAGAGTGAAAGATTTTACCCGTCTTCAAAAACGGGTAGAAATGAGAGCCTGACAGCTTCCCCTCTGTGCCTGTGAAGATCATGGAACAGATCCTCCTGAAAGCTGTGCTTTTAGGGAGGATCAGGAAGTGATTTGAGACATCAAGCATGGCTTCACGATGGGCAAGACGCCACCTGGATTGCTGTGCCCAGCTCTGGGGTCCCCAGCACAAGAAGGATATTGACCAGCTGAATGACTGCCACTAATATGATCAGAGGGATGGAGCACCTCTCCTGTGGGGGAAGGCTGAGAGAACTGGGATTTAACAGGCTGGAGAAGAGAAGACTTTGGGGTGACCTAATCACAGCCTTCCAGTACCTGAAGGGAGCTGCAAGAAATATGGAGAGAGACTCTTTACCAGAGCATGTAGTGACAGGACAAGAGGAAATGGCTTCAAACTGAAAGCGAGTAGGTTTAGATTAGATATTAGGAAGAGATCTTTTACTGTGAGGGTGATGAGACACTAGCCTAGGTTTCCCAGGGAAGTTGTACATGCCCCTTCCCTAGAGGCATTCAGGGCCAGATTGGATGGGGTTTTGAGAAGCCTGGTCTAGTGGAAGGTATCCTTGCCTTTGGAACTTGATTGGAACTGAGAAACTAATATCCACAGGTGAAATAATGTATCAAAGCAATGAATGCAGCACTGATGATTGGCTGAGACCTGACACAGGTCTTAAAATATTTTGATGTCATCTTGCAGTAGGTTTCTTGAATTTCCTCTATGCACATGTTTCATGTGTAAAGCAAACAACTAGAGTGATGTAGTATTGATAACAGTATTGGTAACTAAGGTTGCTGGTTATAGCATGTTTGATGCCTACTGTACATGTAAATGTTTCGGGATATACAATTATTATGTATGCTTTTATTTTAATTTATTATTCTTTCTCTATGAAACTTCTTTGTATTAAGCTCTGATTTGATAAAAATCATTCTGTCATGTCTTTCCAACTCTCTATTTGGTGTAAATCATGTATAAGTATGAGCAAACTGCACAGCCAATCTGAGGATTTCAGTGCATTTCTTTCTGTGTCATAAGAGCAGCAAATTGCATATTTGGAGTTTCAGTGTTTGTGATTTCTCTTTCTCTCAACAGTGTCATTTCTGTTGTACATAGATTGTTCACCAGAAGTCTAGTTAGTAAAATATTTCAGTAGGTGGGATCAGAGGCAGATAATAATTTTTGCGTTTTTTTCACCCATTTGTTTTACGGAGAAAGACCTCTGAGAGGGTGGTAGAGAAAAGTCTGCAGTACAGGGCATCTGGGATTCCAAGAAAGGAAAATTAAGCAGGTAGAATGGCTGAGAATAGAATGCTTATGTGTGGACAGTAAAAAAACTACAGAGGAAACTCAGGGGGAAGACTGGAGTTCCACAAACACTGGACATTGGACTATTATTTTACCATAGGTTAGTGGTATAGTATGGACAGCTAAGAGAGCTACCTATAGCTGAAACTTTATGGAGCTGAATGTCAAGTATTCTTATAGTTACCTGCTATCTTGCATCTTCTATAAAGATATCTTTTAAAAACACCCTGTGCCTTCTGCTTGGAGTAAGAAAAGGTCAGAAAACAATTACTTCAGCAGTAAGTTTGTGCACAAAAACTGTTACAGGATCTATTTTGTATCAGGACTGGGACTATTCCAAGGTGTTTCAAAAGTTATCCACAGAGATTGAGCATTTTTGTTCTTTTTTTCTCCTTCATCCTGTTTTGTTGGGGTTTTTTTCACAGCATTGTATAATATCTGTCTTATGACTCATGGCTTATTTGACATCTTCCCAAACAAAACTACAACAGCTGAAGCTGACCTGATAATAAATTGGACTAGCTAGTAAGAAATGCTACTTGTGTGGGAAGTGAGAGTGTTTGTATAAAACTGGATTATGATATCTCAGAGAATATCCCTCAAATCCAGACACTGGTGGGAAAGCTATGTCGGAATGGATGCATACCTGGGACTTTTCTGCTCTTTATTTGCCATTGAGAGTGCTTGCAGAAAAACAGCCCAGTTGTGGATAGTGGATCTAAGCCTTTGTACTTCTATATCAGTAGTATATTTCTTCTCTGAGAGAGTAATATTTATAAAGCATAAAATTTACAGGTGTAATAAGCAGTGAAAAAAAATTTTGAGTGATGACACATTTGCTTCTGAGTTGTTGCAATAAAACTCTGTGCTGAATTCTCTGCAGTAATGGTTATTAAATAGAGGGTAAAAACCTCTATATGATGAGCACTGTCTCCTAGTTTTGGAGCCCTAACTTATATCTAACTTAGTTCTGTCTATGAGTGTTTTGTTTTTGTAATATAAATTGGTTGCAGGTAGATTTTGAAAATAAAGCACATGTCCACTGCTTTTCTTGAACAAGAGTGCTTGCATAATATAGGGAGCTTCCTGGGAAAGACTTTACCATTTCTTAAAATAGTGCTCTTTAAAGAAAAACCATTAAAAAGTTCACTCTTCACCTGAGGGACCTGTCTTATCTCCTAGGTTTACAACAGGCATCAGTATTAGGAGTACAATTGTTAAAAGGATGGTTGTTTTCAGGATTTTTCAATGCCCATAATTTTGGATCCTAGAACTCCCTTTTTTTCTTGCACCCTGAGTTTTTAAATCAGTAAAAATGTACTGTGTTTCTGAAAATTTATATTAACCTGTGGTGCTTAGTGATTATCAGCCTTGAAGCCAGCAGATTTCTTTTTCTGCCTGCATTTTGAGGTAATGCTTTTGTAGCTCTGCATTGCAGTTGGGGCTTAGTTATATGCTGCTTTCTTAAAATTTCTTCTTCTCTAAATATTTAACTTGATAAAAAAGTGATGAACAGATGGTGAGATTCCAATTTGTGTCCAATTGTTATCAGCCTATGGGTAGAGTATGAACCATTGGCCTGTGAGACTGATGGAGCCATTTTATTCATTCATCTGCTTGATCATGCAGACAGTAGAATCTCTGACTAATTACTGGCATAATTTCAAAAAGTATCAGTACCAAGATTAGGAATGCTAGGCATTCTGGCCTTGCCCAGACCCTTTACAGTTTACAGCAAGGATTCTCCATTTGTCTCTTTATTCTAACACAATGAAAGAAGCTTTTCCTGCGTTTCCTGGTGTCCTTTAACAGTTCTGGCTTCAGCTGAGCTCTGAAGATTTCCATTGCTATCCCTGTATATGCAGTCAAGATTTCTACATTCCTTCTTTACAACCTCTCATGTTGCCACATCCTGTGCATAGAAGCTCAGCTGTCAGTGCCTGTTTATCCAAGCCAAATACCTGATGTGTTTGCCTGTTTTCAATATGGAGACCCTACTTGTGCTCAGAGGTGGCTGCCCTTCAAGGCGTGCCAGGCTTGCTGCACTCCTCTGCCTTTCTGTACTGCCTTCTGTGCAATCACATCTCTCATACCCTGGCTCTTATTGATGAGCCAGCTCTCCCAGGGGCAGCTGGGTGTATTTGTGTTGGGGCTACATTATGCAATACAGATGTACTTATTGCCTCAATGGTGTCAAACAGGATATGTTTGATACTAATTTCAATTTTGCAGCTTTGTCAACACCCTTAACATCATCAAATTTTGTTGCCTCTGTTGGCGCAAGTATTTCTATGGGGTAACTAGGAATATAGAATTGAAAAGAAAGCATAGGAGTGGGATGTCTAGACACAAAAGTTTCACTAACTGACTTATTAGTTTAAAATTTTTACAAATGCTGCCTGTGAGAAGACCCAGAGTCCTTTACACTGCAGTGATGCAATTGTCTCAAATACCCACGAAGCAGCAAGACCTCTGAAAATCCTTTTTACCATTTTCTCTATTGAGAAGATTGACAGATTTAATACGAAATTACCATTATTACTATATCCTTTATAAAAGTAAAATCTTTAATTAGGTAAGCAGGCTACCATGCAGTAATTTTAACATTTCAGTACAATCAAAGTGCATAGTTTATAGCTTTTGGTTACATACAAAAGAAAGTAAGATTTAATGTGTCTTAGCAGCAGCAAAGTCTGTAATGACAGCCAGAATGCCTTTGCCTGAGTAAGAATGGTTGGTCATTTAACTCATCAAGAGCTATAGATGAATGGATATTTTGTATTCTGAGGTAGCAGAGAAATTTTGTGGAAAAAGCTGACAGCAACCTACTTGAATATGTACTGTCCACACAAATTCCTCCTATGCACTAGTTGATCTTAATAGTTTCTTTTGGACCTTCTCCACTTAGAGTTCCTTCTCTTCATTTGCTTCAAAATTTTAATTCAAACTGTTTGAGAAATTCTTAAACATACCTAAATCTATTCTGTAGTGTACTGGCAGTTACTATTTATAGGTAGTGTTCAGATGCCCTGAACTACAAAAATCTTACTGCAGTTATTAATGGTGCTGATCTTGTGGGTTCCTAACTGTCTTTACAAAGGGCATCTGAATCAGAAGTTATTACATAGAAGAGATGCAGGGAAGAACAAAACATCATCATGCTGTATTATTTGACCTGTTTGAACGGTGCTCAAATCAGTCATCTCCTTGATTGTATCACGTGAGATGGCCAGTGACTTAAAAGCTTCAGTTTTATTGCTTTTGTCTGCAGCTTGCACATGGCTTTATAGCTTCATAAGAATCATGAGAGGTTTTTAGACATATCCTTTTGCTGCATTTTGTATGTCAAAATTGAGGTGTACCTGTCCTCAGCACTAGTGCCTCAGCAGTGGCAAGCATACAGTCCTGACAGATTGAACTAGCATGATGATGTGTATACTGTGTATAAAAATAGTCGCAGTGTTCTCCAGGAAGACTTACAGCCCCAGTGTGCAAAAGAGAGAAAAGTTGAGGAAGTAGGTACTACTTCTTCACCCAAAGGAGAGTGACAGAAACATTAGGAGCCTCATTTCAAGAAATGGCTAGCTCTGTCAGTTTGTATGTTAATGCATCTGGCCCCAATCCTGCAGTATTTAGAGAAAAAATTTCTCAGAATTTTAACTAGCATTTTTTCCTGTGTCAGGATAACAAAATTGTAACTTGATACTGTTTTGTGTTGATTTATTTTTCCAGTTTCAAAGTTTAGGATGATTGTTAAATTTTTTATTGATAAAGATATTTCAGGGCATAATGTCCTTATTTTAGGGTGTTTTTCCATACTTAAATCTTAGAGGATTTTTGCTTTTTTTTTCCTGACACTCCCACAGTTTAAGAGAAAGGAGTGCTCATTTGGAATTCTAACTGTTCATTTAGCTCTGCTTGACAGAAGCAACATCGTGTGTCAAGAAAAAGTGTATTGGAAAAAGCCCAACTTCACAAAAGAAATTTATACGGCAAATAAGAATTAGAAACTTATCAGTTACTGGTAAAGATAAGTAAAATATTTGTTGTAAGAGCAAATTACATGTTCTTTTCCATTAAGCACAGTAATTCTTTCTTCAATTTCCTCAGTAATTTAAAGTAGCATTATCCCTTAGAATGGCTGTGCTGTGGTAAGATAAGCTTGAGAATGAAATATAAACTGTAGAGCAGAAAAGCCTTTTCATCCCCCCACTTACCACTAAATAAAATGGGTCATCAGTCATGAGAGCAGAGTGCACTACCAGGTTATCTCAGCAAAGGTGGTACTGCTGCTGAAGCTGTACAAAAACAAAGTCAGGGTAGCTTGAGACAGAACTAGTGCATGAACAGATTCTACTGTGGTGTATAGTGATCAGAAATAAAAGCAAATGGTTGAATGACCACCAGGACAAGAACTTGTACTGATTTTTCTGAGATCTCCATAAATAGGTGCTGCCTCGTGTTTGTGAAGTACAGGAGATAGTGTATAGCTTGGGGTAGCTTTTCTTCCCTTAGAAAACAGACTTTGGGCTGTGCATCTTTTGACATCTTTAAAAGGAGTTCCATTTGGCTTTGGTTTTCCTAATTCCACCCCAGCCCCCACACACACACATACCACAGTCCCCTTTCACAAGCGTAGTGGCAGAACCAGTTGTACATTTCTGTCATACTGGAAGGAAGTCTTCTCCAAGCTCCTGTTTTCCCACCACTGCAACAGCCACAGCCTGCTTTCCCATATGTCTCTTTTGAAACTTCTAATACAAACAGAATTCAGTGGATCATGGCCTACCTTGTCATGGTCCACATTATCATAATGGAGAACCTAAGGGTTGAAGAGTAAGAAGTGAAAAGTAAGTCTTGAGAGCGCCAATAGTACATGCATCCATACAGTTTTTTGCCCTAATTTGTCAGATTGTGTCTATCAATTTTCACAGTGTCATTATAGGTCATGTTCTTTTAGCTTTTGAAAAGTGCTGCTAAACTTGTGTGACAAGAATCTCTTTTTGTACCTCTTGTTTAGCATTTGTCCATGTGTATATTGGCATAGAGTGTCTGGATATGAGATTCTTGGATCATAATCAGGAGGCACAACATGACAGATTTGTAAATCCATCACAACTCCTGCATATTTTAAGAAGATATAAAAATGGTTTATTTTTCCATATCTTACCAGTCACAGAGTAGCTAAAGAATTGGGTCACAGGGAAAAAGTTATTCACAGTTCATCCATATTCACAACATAGTTTATTTATTGTCCACCAGTCTACACAATGTCAAAGTGAGTGACATATTCAGCATAAATGGAGTATGAAAAATGAGATATTGCAAAATCCCGTATGATTTATCTGTCTCTGTGCTTCCTAGTTTCCTTTCTAGATAGTTATCAACCACTAAAATACTTAATTTTGAATTGCCATTAGCTAATGGTAAATGACAGAATTCTATACTTACGTGTCTAAACTTTCATATATATTATATTTAATATTTATGTATTTTTCATTATTTAGAAAAACCCCATTCATCTGTATTGATATGTATTGTGATGCCTGTATTACTCTGCCCCCAGCCTGGGATTGTTGTAACCAAAGGGTGGGACCCAGCACTTGGCCTTGTTGAACCACATCCACTCAGCCTTGGCCCATCAGCCCAGTTGTTCCAGATCCCGCTGCAGAGCCTCCCTGCCCTCCAGCAACATTTCTGCTCCACTTGATATCAGCAGCAAGCTCACCAAGGTTGAACTCAATCCCCCATAATTAAGAATTAATGGCCCCAGTTCTGAGCCCTGAGGAATACCCACTGGTGACCAGCCACCACCTGGATTTAACTCCCTTCACCACCATTGTCTGGGCTCAGCCATCCAGTCGGTTTTTCACACAGTGAAAAATGCACCCAACTATTTTCTGCCAGAGAATGTTGTGTGAAATGGTGTCAGTGGCTTTACTGATGTCCAGGTAGACAACATCCACAGCCCTTCTTCCCCCTTCCACTAAGCAGGCCAGAGGTTTAACACTGCATCACTTCTGCAGCTTTCCTTTTGTAAAGTCAGTGAGAATTTTTCGTCTGAGTTCTGTGGTAAAAGCTTAGTTCTGGCAACTACAGCATGTTTCGTAAGAAGCAAGTTTTGCTAACTTTCTGCTGAGTAAATTTGTACTTCACAAAACATTCTAACTCCAAGATGCAGTGGTGACTGGGATCCTCATTAATCCATCCTTCTACTGATGTGGTGTAGGGAAGAAAGTGTATATGCTGAAATCTGGTTGCAGAACTTGGCTAAAGTTATGCTCATTCAGTGACTACCTCGCTGTAAAAACGTTCCAGACACAGTGGCACCCACCTACATAGAGAAGAAGTGGTGTCTTAAGATGTCTGTAGGGGTACAGTTTCAGCTGTAATACAGGATTTCCTTGTTTACTGGTTTTCTGAAGACTGTGAGGATAAATGAGTTTAAAATATTTTTTAAATATATGTATATGAGACACCATCACACGCTAATTACAGTGTAAAGACTGTGCTCATCATAGACTCAACAGCCATCAGGTGGTACTGTGGAAGATGCAGGGGGCTCTGCCTGTCACTGGATGGTTTGTGCAGGCTGGTCTAGGATTTTCTCTAGATGGAAGGTGCATTAAGGCAGTTCAAGACCAGCAAGGCATATTAATATGTTCAAAGCTGACCATCTCTGGCTATGATTTTTGCTTGCATGTTTCTTTCAGAAACTAATTTGAATGTAAAAGCAAGAAACAGCAGTGTAAAACATTTAGGACTTATCAGGAATTATTTTTTACTTGAGATTGTGTATACTGCTAAGCAACTTCCAAGGCAGAGTAAACCAATGAAGTATTTAGTGCCCTTTCTATCTCTGTGTTTCTTTTATAGCCAGCTACATGTCTCAAGGCTGTGTAAGAATACAGTCCAATTTATTCTTCCCCTCACCTCCGCAAGATGAAACTTTGGGTGAAATGGACATGTTAATTGTCTGAAAAATGGGCAGTAGCTCTGAACACCTCTTCTGATTTGCATTTTTGTTATTTTTTGCTTTTACATCACCTCAGAATAATGTGTGGTCAATTCCATATGGAACATAAATGTTCTCTATTAAATTAGGAGATTAGCATGAAGGATCATACATGCTTTGATATTCCATGCAGACTGTAATGTATTTTTTTCCTAAAATTCATGACATATTTTAATACTTGCCATTATGGAAAACAAGGGCAAGACAGAGCAAAGAAAAAGTTTTGCTTTCCTAGTGTAAGGTGATTGCTCTAGTGTAAGGTGATTGTCTTCTAAAACATTTCCTATTAGTTTATTTCAAATGGAAGGGGAATCCTATGCATTTCAGACCTTTATTTTATATGTCCCTTTCATCTTACTCTGTAAAGTACAAATATTCTTTTTGTTGAAATGTAATACCTCTGGGATAGAACCTGGAATAAAGGAAATCAGTGCCTGGCAACACAATGTACATGTTTTTAAGAAAACAGATGAAGGAAGAAAAATGTCTGGAAATGGAAAACTGTCATAAAATGGAAGCTGATTCATGTGTGTTACACCTACTGAAGGACCTGTCTCCATTATGCTCTGGTTTAGTTGCTTTTTCACATGCCCTCTCTTCTCCTGAGGTGGTACTCTTTTGCAGGTAGCAGCAGACAGTAACCTCCACGTGTTTTACAGAAACTGTAGTCTCTGTGCATGTGGCAAGGACTGTATGACGTGTCTACAAAATGGAGAAAATAGATGTCAGTGAGGTGCCTGTAGATGTGGAGGCAGGCAGAGTCCATGGGCATGGGCCTTTCCAAGTCTCTCAAAGACTGAGGTGGTCTTTCTAAATTGGATGAAATAAACTAGGTAAAATAATCTAAATAAACTGTTGCTGTGTAACTGAACTTGACATGAATATGCAGCTGTCTTTCTAAGAAGAAAGATTCTTAGGATAGCTCTTCATCTGCATTAAATGCTGAAAGAATCAGGTGGGGCTTTAGCACCAAACAGTATATTACCATGTCTACATTTCTGCACTCCTAGTTGAGAATATTTTTCCCTTTATGTAGGTTTTATTATTTATAGTTGTATTCCGTGTGCGCTGTCTAAAAGGTGGTTGCTCATTTTTCAGAGGAACATGCCTCTGGTGTGGTTTAGGAAGGATGAAATGGCAGCATTTATAAAATCTTACCTTTATTTTTGTGAAGACCTCAGTGGTTTTCAGGCTTATTTTTTCTCATCTCTGAAAGTAGCCTATTTACTTGTACATGTGCTCATTAGAATCTGCTTCTCTTGTTTTGTTTCCTGCATGTGCTAATGGAGCTTAAGAATGTTTTCTTTATGGAGTTTAAAAACACTTTCATTGTTGGTGATGGACTTCCAGACACTGAGGGCAGGGAGTGGCCATAAAAATGGATTAACTGTTAAAGGCAATTTTGAAAAGAATCTGTTGTCACTTTTCATATTTTTGTAAAAATTAAGAAATGTAAGAAGTTCCACATTTGCATCTTCCAAATCAGTTTTTAGAATTCAAAGTCCTCATTTTTTAGTGAGGTTGCACAGCCAGGTCTTGAAGACTTCATAAACTGCCATAGTTTATTCTCATAAACTGTTAAAATTAGAGGGGAAAGGCAGAAGGCAGCAACTGAATTTGTACATGAAGAGAAACGTTCCTCTTTTCTGTGAAACTTCAGGTATGTATATAATTAGATGTGCAATGGCTCAGAGGTTTGACTACTATGTAAGCCTGAAAGACTGATTGCAGAGGACTTCAAATACCTTGAGTTACTCAGTGGTGTAAATTTTTACAAGTTTTGAGCTGACCACGGATCCTTTGAGCAAGGACTTGTGTCCTCTCTTGTTTGGGTTTTTTAAAAATTCTGTTATTTTTTTTTTTTAAATCACATTTTCATTAAACAAATTGTGGACTAACATTAGCAAAAATGACCTTTCCATTTGACCTCTCAAAAATATGTATATTCCTTCTAGTAGTGAGACTCTGCTTTGTAAATTAATTAAAAATGTACCAAAAGATAAGTTAGTAATTTAATTATTTTCCTTTGTCACAGGAGCCTTCTTAGACTCCTGTGAGTCTAAGAAGGCTCCTGTGACAAAGGAAAATATCGATATCTTGAATACAAGCTAGAACCATAGACTCATTACTGCAATAAAGGCAGAGTTTGTTTGCTGCATTATGATCAGATGTGACAGTAGTCATGAACGAGTCAGTGAGATCAGTGCTACTGTATAATTTATTTTCAGGGGGATATTATGGTCATCTTTCTCATTTCTGTGGTGCCTCTTGGAGGGCAGTACCCATCAGAGAGCAGCAGACTCAGCTCTGCTTTTGCTTAAAGAAGATAGGTTTGTGTAGCTGCATGGATGTCAGAGGTACTTCTGGTGAGTCTCTTGTTTATTTATGCAAGGTTAGTTTCTTTACATTTTAAAATGAACTTTATCATTGGTAGCTGATACACACAGTGTTGAAAGGAGAAAAATTATCATCTTCAAATTTAGATATTAATCCCTAAGGCTGTGGTTATGTCTTCATTTTGGTAGGAAAGGTATGCTCTTCCTCCATGCCAGGGATACTGACAGGATCCCTCTGCTGACATTGCTGCAGCTGCAGAAGAAAAGCTGCCTCTGCTCTGTGTAGCGTGCTCATAACACAATATACAGTGTTGGGCTAAGTGATGCCTCCAGTCATTTTCTTCTTTTATCTGGGTACATTTCATCCAGTCCTAACTCACTCAATTCTCCTTCTCTTCTTTTTCTCTTGCCTACATCTCAGAAGCACAAAAAGGCACACCACCATTTCAGTCCATCAGGGCGCAACCCCAAAAATGCCCAGTGGCTCATAGAACTTTACTGTTACATTGTGGTGCCCTCCAGCCCCAAGAACAGGCCAGCACTTTGGGATATATTGCTCTTACATGCTGAGTTGAGACAGAGGACATCAGTTTGATGGGAAGTGATTAATTCAGTTTAATTTAAGTAGTGCTCATGTAAAAAAAAATTGAAACTTAAAGCAGATCTCAGCCATTTCTAAATGTGCTGCTATCAAACTGCAAGTGTTGGATGAATTTGGCTTGTTAAGTATGTAGTTAATAAGCTATCAGCATTGCCTGCCAACAACATAAGAAAATAATTTGGACTGGCACTTAGCTGTGCTGTGTTGGCTGCCTTTTTGATGTAGTGGCAATAGGAAAACCAGAAATAAAATGTATGTTAGTACTAGCAACAGCTTACAGGCATGTTTTTTTCTCACAAACTTCTTTTAATATCTCTTAGATAACAATTAATTCACTGAGAGTTTCCAACAAACTCTTTTCCAAATGTAGCAGGAGCAACTTCACAATGGCAGAGTTTGTATGGCTGTTAAATTGATGAAGCATATTTAAGCCATGTTCACTTATCCTTTAGCAGCTTCTGAATATTCCCTGCATTCTGACATTTCCAGCTGTTAGAGACTAGGCTAACTTTTCACCCAGCAGAAGGCATGTAGACTAATATACATTATGTAGAGATGTAAAATATGCTCTAAAATCGGTTGCTGAGAACTTCTCATGCTGTTATTTTGCCTGCTCTTTTCCTTTTCCTTATCCTTTTCCTTTTATTTTTCCTTTTTTTTTGGCCAGGTTATGCCCTGTTTATTCCTGCTAGACTTTAATTCATTCCTGTATTGAGAGAAAAATTACAAAGCTTTAACACTCTAGAAAAATGGGCTGTTAATTTGCCTAACAAAGTCACGTCTGCTTTACCAATCAATGTTGTTGCATCACTACTTGCATAATGCTGATCAAATATTTCAACTCTATTGTGGAGTTCTTAGCAAGCTGTAGGCTGTGCCCTAGCACTCTTTACCTTCTATGACTGTTTTTCACTGCCTGTGAAATACTCCAGTGTTTTTCAAAGTTGATGTCTAGCACATGTAAGTCTGCTAGATCAGTAGCCAAGACTAGACATTCTTCATGAAGAGTGAGCATGAGCTCAGCCTCCCAGCTGGCAGCTTAAACCACTGCTGCAGAAAACATAGTTCTGTGCTGAAATGGAGTAGGTGAGGACAAGCAGTCTGGTGACATAGTTTAAGAAACCATGGGATTTTATTTAAATTTCCTGTCACCTGTGCCCAGATTTTGTCTACTTTGTGGTAAGGCATGTACCAAGTGAAGGAGTGGGATGTTCTTGCTGAATTCAGAAGCTACATGGATGAAGCACACATGTTAATGTGTGTAGTTTAGCTAAAATGGATCATGATCCATAAACATGCTCTAGATTAGGATGCTAACTGAACAGATATCTGGTCTGTGTTCTTTTCCTCTCTGTCTCCACTCCATATATTTTCATACTGTACATGTGCCACTCATCTGCCCTAAAGTACAGCAATAAAATTTAAAGCTGCAATTCCGTCTACCTAGAGGAAGCAGTTTCATTTGAAAGCCTCAGAAAAAATGTTTTGGAGACATGAGAGAAGTATGGAAATTTGAGTGACTATGTCATTTTAAGGTGTACACTCTTTCAAATACAAACCCTATTTACGCATTATAATAGAGCATGATAGGTCAGGAGCTGGCAACTGGTAGCATTACAAATGAGAAAGCCAGTACCTTTCTAAGAAAGAAACATGGGAACTCCAGAAATTTGTAGTGGCTTTGGACTAGCCACTAGAATTTCCTTATCACCACCCAGTGGAATGAGCTGCTTACATCAAAGAAACAGGCAGCTACCAAATTTTTTTGGCACTCTGAGGAATATGGCACAGATGTCTTCTTTCTTTGTGGCAGTGCAGTGTAGGGCAGGACTCCCACTATTGATATGCAGCGAACTTTTAAGAAAAGTGTTTCTGAATCCAGATCCCTTTGCATAAAAGTAAAAAACTTGTGGGCATTTTATTGCCTACAGGTTCACTATAGAGACTGACAGAGTCATGGTGCTGTTGTCATTGGAAGTAGGGAAGTCATATAGGAATAGATTCTCTGCTCGTTTCCTGTACTGCAAAAAAGCAGAGATTGGCATGTTTTCCAGCTAACACAGCCACCTTTTTAATACCAATTTCTTCCTTTTCTCATACTGGTGTCCTTCTGGGGACAGAGAGTGTTGAAAAAAGCACACAGTGTTCTGACTGTCTTCAGCTCACTGTCAGCTTTTGAGCTTCTGCCAGCTTCTCTTTGTCAGCTCCCAAGGCCACTCTAAACTTCAGAGGTGCTGGGGTTGTGACCAGCTTGCTGGCTGAACTTAAACTTTGCAGAGAGCCAGCCTCCTGAGGTGTGTGTTTGGTAAACAGGCGAGACTTCAGTAATAAGTTTAAATATGTGAAATTAATTCTGTTTTCATGGATGCATTGCAGTGTCTCTGCTATCAGCCCACTTTACCCACTGAAATGCATAACATTGATTTCAAATCTTTTCAGCCGTAGGGTAGTACCGTCCTCATCTGTTGTGGTGTGGGTGCCTCTAGACAGGGACCCTTTGCCTCTAGACATTCCCTTACGGAGATACAGCATGGAGCAGTACTGCACCAGCGCTTCCGCAGCAGTTCCTTCCCTGCCCTCAGCCTGTTTTATTTCACTTACCAGAGGACAGCTTCCAGTGTGATGCAGCAGCAGCACTGCAGCAGAGTCTCCGCAGTAACTCCTGTCAGTGCAGAAGCTTGCGGCATACTTTCATATTGTGCACTAGCGCTGAATGTGAATGACTTCCCCTGCATTGCTGGAGTTGCAGAAATTCTGCAGTATGGTTCTTGGTAGTAGTTAGAAAGCAGAAGGCTGGATCAGGTTGAAGAAAGGATTGCTCCAGCTACCCTCATCCCTCCCCTTGGAATACTCTGGTTGAAGATGAAAAATCAAAAAAGAGATTGAATCTAAATGAAAAGAGTAAGAACATGGGACAGGTTTACAATGCATATTTCTTACCCTGTAGCAATGCTGGAGGCTGGGATCCTTACCTTTGTGTATCCTTCTTGAGGAGAAATACGTTGGCTGAGATATTTTGCTTTTGCTCCACACTGTTACTGGGCAGCCTATCCCACAAAAAGTTTCATTTGTGGTTTGACAGGCTTTAGCAATGGCCTGTCTTTCACACTGACAGTTCTTGTGTCTTACGTATGTCACATCTACAGCCAATTTCCCTGGCTTTCTGACCTGCCTTCAGACTGTTCGTGGAACTCATAAACAGGGCTGTGGGCCCTACTACTAGCAGCTGTGAGGACTAGCAAGGGCAAGCTATTGTGCATAGATATAAAGGGTATTTAGACGATGCTTTTTTAGAGAAGAAGGCAAGCCTTTTAGAATCCAGTCATAGCTTTCCCTGTTTGAGTTTCCAAAATTCAGTTTACTTCCTGGTCTTTGAATAGCACACTTTATTGTTCACACTCTGAAATCAGCAGCAGAGTCAAGGGAATGTTTAAGGGTGAATAAAGCTAGCCAGCCTGTGGCTAGTTTGGTGTTGTGATAGAACAGGCCAGCAAACAAAAATTTCCAGCAGGAAGAAAGTGATTTCAGTGCCATCAGGGGACACTGAAATCTTTACCTGATCAGGGGACACTGAAATATTTACCTGATTAAATATATCTGCTGAGTGACAGAAGGGAAAAAGAAAAGATAATCTCAGGCTTCTCTGGCAGATGCTTACCTAAAATACATGACAAACATTTCAGCTAGATATGCTGCTGATGGCAAGCAGTAGCAGGTGCAAATTAATGCTAACTATTTTCCCAGGTGCTTTGCAAGTGCATTTCTTCATTTTGCAATGGAGAAAGCAAAGCCTCAATGGCATGATCAGAGTCTCAGTGAAAACAGGACATAAAAAATTAACTTCACTGGAGATTCTTAGCTCTCTAAGTTTCTTTACTTTTGTCTTTCACACTGTCTTCATGACCTGTTACAGCTTCTGTGATAGCAGTGGAGTCACTATGCTGCTCAGTTCTGTATGGGAAGGATCTTCTGGTGCTGAGCTCCACCTGGCATGGTGGCCTTCCATTGTGGTTCTACAGCTGAAGAAGAGAAATTTACTAATGAAATGTAAATGGGCATTACTGTGACTTAAATAACGTAAAATTTGGATCCTCTTTTCATTTTACTACAAAGGTGGCTTTTTTATATTCTCATGTTGTGTTCCATTTACAGTCTCTGTTTTGCACAAGTTGTTTATATAGAAAAATAGAATAAAATTCAAACAGTGTTAAATTGTTAAATGTTGAGTGTTATAAGCTTTCCTTGTGAAATCTATTGTGTTTAATGGAAGTGTGGGGTTTGCTCAGTTTCACTAACAAATAGCTACAGAATGAATGTAAGCTACAGTATGAATGTCAGGCTTATTAAGCACTTCTGTCTTCTTGTGAGATTTATCACATTTGTTGAGTTTCCTGAAGCTTTCCAAAACTAATGATACTGGGTCCTTTGGCTTGTAAATGAGGACCACCCTTATCTAGATGTTTACTCTGGAAAAATTGAGTGAGATTGCTCTACATCAGCTGAAATAATTTTCAGTATATGATAAGGTGCTGTGAATCAGTACTGATGTTTTCTATGGCCTCTTAATGTTTCTGAGAAAAAGTATCTCCATACCTGGAAAAGTCCTTTTTTTATTCTATATATTGATGCCAATTGAAAAAAAAGAAGTCTGAAATGCAGCTAACTTACATATGCTTTTGTGGTGGGTTTTTCTTGCAGTTCCTATTCTAATTTATCTGAATAAGCAGATAAATTAGAATAGGAACTGCAAGAAAAACCTTGCTGACTGTTATTGCTGAGAATGTGATTTGCCATGAGGTGTTTCATAATCTACAGAGAACCAGGGTCAGGATCATAAATCTAAATTGCAGATATCACATGTTTTCTGTGGTAGCAAATTCTGATAAATGCCCAACAGTGCAGGATCAGCCAGACACAAAAATTAGCCTGCAAGTGGCAGTTTTTTTCTTACTCTAGTGTGTGGAGTGACAGAATTAAAAAAAAAAAAAAAAAAAAAAATCTTTGTTAGAGACTGTGCTTTTTTAAAAATAAATATGTTCCTTTTCGAATATTTTCTCCTGAAAAGCCTGCAGTGTTGGAAGACCTTCACCATATATACACAGACTTCTTCCCATTGAAATGTGTAGTTCTTCCTTGTGTTTGAAAAGCTCACAAAGCATCAAACATTTTAGAGCCCATTTGAAAATTTTTAACAAATCTGGAGATAATTATTTTACTGTGCTCCCTTATTGTGACAGAAAAAACTAAAAATGGCAAAAACAGCATACAAGAACTGTAGAAACCTGTGGAAGAAATACTGAGCAATCAGGAATGAGAAATCAATAGGGTGACTTGAATTTAATGAGCATGACCTACAGAGAGCATTTTCTTTTTCCATTGTTAATTTGTAAATTTCATTCATTAATCTTTCCCATAGCTGTCATATTAATAAAAATTTCTTTATACCAACTTGTCCACGGTGTAACAATTTGATGGGACTGTGCTGTCAACAACCTTCCTCTGAGAAGTTTAATGCCGGTCTTACTGCATTTGCAAATTTGGTTAACGTCATATCATACCCTTCAGGATTTTCTGGTAGCAGGTCTTTGACCTGTGAATTTTGCAGAACTCTGGTACATTGCAGTGTCCTGGAATAGCTGTCTAATGTGTGTTTGATTTATATTTATATTTTGTGAATAGTGAGGGATGACAGCATCAGAGATACATCTTTAGAGGACTGCTGTATGAGATACTAAGTGATCATCACTGTATTCTATGAAAGGTTACTGGAATTTTCAAGATATTTGTACTGACTGCACAAGCATTCTTTGGCATGCTGCATCACAACACAGCAATACACCAAAAAAGAAAAAAAAGGGTTATTTGCACAAATACCTGAAAAATGGAGCAAATGGCTTCATAACTATGACTTAACAAGTTTTGTTCTTTCACATGAAATCCACCTACCAAACCTCATTCCTGTTACTGTGGCTTATGTTCCAGCTCCTGTCTACATTTACCAAAATCTGTGTTTTTAATATTAACTGCCAGGAGAAAAAAGAAAAAAGAAAAAAAAAAAAAGAAAATAAAAAAAAAAAGAAAAAAGTGTAAGAGTCATGCCAGTTTTTTTTGTTCCTACTGAAACCATTCTGACCATTAGATGTCAAATTCATATTCTGCCTGGGTGGAAATAGGATTATTACAAAATTGTAATTTACTCCAAGGGACTATATTTAGCACTGGATTTCAGTCAAATAAAGTATGAAGATACCAACAGTAAAACATGACACTATTAGGGGTAGAATAAGTCTGTATATTCTTGATTCATAAAAATGTTTTCAGGATATCCCCTCATTCCTTTAAAAAGCACAATTTTAGCTCCGTTGTAAAGCAAGAACCAAAATGTTGATGCCTTAAAATGACGTGGCCAGGGAGACATTCAGTTTCTGGGTAGCTGTAGCTGTTAGCTGACGACGTTCCTGAGAGCTTCTTAAATCTTTAGCACAAGAGCAGATCCTGAGCTGATGGAAGCTGGCATGGCTTCATGACCTATGATAATCAGATCGGACAATCTTAGATGCTGATGGAGTGGTAGCCTGAGTGAAATGCTTTAACAGTTGATTTGGAGTATGAATATAAACAGGCTGAAAAATATCTCTAAATTTAGTCAATACTACTACAGGGCATAGATGTGGGCCCTATTGCAAATGCCTTTCTCAGGCTCAAAGGTCCCACCTGACTACTTTTGATTTTGGCCTTGAAAAGGGGGTGTGGTACCCTCTTTTGAGCAATTACCCCCTTCTGACCCAAGGGGCAAGAACTGTTGAAGGTTTAATTTTATTTTGTCCTTAAATCTGAATTCTTAATTTGAGTTCTCATCTCTGACTGCTTGAGTGACTGTGGTCTCCAAGGAAAAAAAAAAAAATATCAAAACCAAACAGTACTTAAATTTTTAAGTGGGATTTTGGTTCAGCTGTTTTTTTCCTGTGGTCTGTCAGTGCTTCTCCAAACCAGAGGTTTGTCTGGATATTGGAGTTGAGCACAGTTCCTGGAGGGCATGTGGTGTAACTATCCTGAGACAAGAGACTCCCAGCCCCAGAAGGGCTGAAGATTTTAACAGCTCATCTCTCTCTCTCCTTTGACTTACCGGTTTGTAACAGTACTTGTCACACAGCTTTACAAATTAATTTTCTGCTTAGCACATAGTATTTTTAGCCACCTTAAATGTGTGACTCTGGATGGTAACTGTGAGCCTAATATTGACAAGGTAAGCAAAAACTGAAAGCAAGTTTAGAAGAGGCGGTGACCTGATTTTTTGACTATGCAGTGACCACTCCAGAAGGCTGCTGGGCTGTGCTTTTAAGAGTGTCATACATTCCTCAGCTAGAGTAGTGATGAATGCGAAAGAAAGGAGCAATTGCTATGGTTTATAGATGTGAATTAGGACATTTAGGGCATCTGTGGGGTTGAAAAGACATGTCTTTGCAAATCCTCATCAACCATGAAAATATTTCAAAATGATGAAATGTAGAGCTACAGTCAAAAAGGGCTGGGATATTAATTCATTTTGAGTACTTTGTAACCTTGAACTGCAGATCTTGAAAAATCTATTTTAAATATTTAAGTGCTAGCATATTAGCATCCTGTTATTTTCAGGGATGTGAAATCTTTATGGTAGGAAGCTTCTGTGCAGATTTAGCTATATTATCTGTAGTAGGATATCCATTTGCAGATGATTCATTCATGAAATTAATTAATAAAAACTTCTAAAACACTGAAACTATTGCTTGCCCACTACTCCTAACATACTGTTTTGATTCTTTTGTGGCACTTCACTTACCTCTGTAGAGCACAAGTTTGGTAATACAGACCACACAAATGCATTCATATTCAGATTATTGATAAGAGACTGTCTGCTTGGTTTTGCAAATCTATTTTGTGCAGGAAATACTGGGAAATACAGTTCTTTGTTTTTGTCATAGTAGTGTTGTTTCATTAATGCACCATTTTGGCTACTAATTTGTGAGATGCTGACAGAAAACAAACAGAGCCAATAGCTATTTCCTAGTGCAGAGATAATTACAGCCTGCATTAGTAAGTGCTTGGCCACGATGCACTTGCAGCTTTGTTGTACTGAACTGAAGTGAATTTAAAATCATACAGATGTCTGGATTTTACTAATTGCATGTGAGTGACTGTGGGTATTCCTCCTCTTTATACTTAAAAAATTAGTATAAAGGACTTACCACAGTAGTTAAAACCAAGAGGGGAAAAGTGAAATTTTTATTTTCTTTCTTCTTGTTTATACTGGAATCACTTCACTGAAATCGGTAATTAATAACTTATATAGTGAGTAATTTCTTATGACAAGCACCATCCCAGTGAAAGATTAATTCACTGGATCATATGCACCTGATTTAGTTGAGGGATTATAGCAGTAGAAGACTTTGTGACTGACAATGCAATTGTTAAAATCTATTTTGAATGGTGCTGTATTAGTAATTACGGTTCAAGTCTGTTATCGTCAATATTAGTGTAAAGGGAAACATATTTTAATGTATTACATTGTATCAGGGAGATTAAACAGTAGCACAATTCAATTTTCCAATTAGTTTTCTAACTGAGTATTTTATAAAAACCCAGAGTATTTGCTAAAGTCATACTAACAGAGTTCCATTTATTTCTTTCAATCTAGATAAGTGAATTAGGTATTTTATGTGTAACTTACATAATACTCAAGCTCTTTTGTGGTGTGAATATAGATTTTTTAAAAATCTATCTCTCTATCTGTCTCTCTGACTATCAAGTTCATATATAAACTTTTGATTTTTACTGATGATCTACTTGGGGTTGAGTCAATATCTGAAAGTTCTCAGGCATGGGTGCCTCTTGCCTTCTGGATGGCTAGAGCCATGCCTTGGGAGCTTCTTATTGCTTTGTGCTTAGGTGTGGTTTCTATCCTTGGTCAAAGACTGGGTCTCTGAAGCTTAAGCAGTAATATGTTATTTCTGAATGTTAAACTTCAGAGTGTGTTTGAATTAAATTTTTCAGGAGGAGTAATAAGTTTTACTGTTGTACTGACTCAACAGAAAAAAAATTTCTACAAAAAATTTTCTACATTTCTAAAAAGAAATGTTGCAGATAGATTTTTTTCAGTTGTTGCTGAATCCATTTTTCTTTTTTTAATTGCAGAAAGTGAGTGAAAAAGTAGGAGGTGCAGAAGGAACAAAACTAGATGATGATTTCAAAGAAATGGAAAGGGTAAGTCTAAATACAGCATATATTCATTATTACCATGCATTTTTTCTTTCTAGGACAGGAATTTCAAAGGTTTTGGTCCCCAAATCACTTAGAGAATTTTGAACACTTAGCTTTTATTCAGCAGGACTGTGTTTTCAGTTTTCTATTTCTTTTTGTTTTCTAACCAAGGGATATGTAATATATGGCACTCTATAATGCAAATGCTTCATTCATAGATTGGGGCTGAAGTCACCTACAAATTAGCTACATTTAAACCATTGTAGAGGATCTCTGAAAACTGAGTCAGTCTACAAGACAGCTATTTCAGTGGGAAAGGGTGCTGGTAGTTCTTGGTTCCTTGAGGATCAAGGCTCTAGGCATGACAGTGGCACTGGCGTATTCATTCACAGCTTCAGAGGTCCTGTTAGGCAGCCTCCACTGGCAATGTGCTTCGGGTAGATGGGGCTAACCCTCCAACAGGCTGTTTGGCAAGGCTGGCAGTGATAGCACTGAGTGTCTCAGTGGAGAGGGAAAAAAAAAAAAAAAGCCACAGCTCTGTGTGGCAGTGATAGTAGTTTGCCTGAAAGGATCAGTAGGGGCAGCGTTTTTTCAGGCTTCAGTTTTCAAAGGTACTATCAAATCTTGTAATAAAAGCTTGTGCTAGGAGATTTGTAAGGTATATATCTGATATATAACTCTGATTAAGTGAAAAATAAGCTATTTATCTGTACATTTGTATAATGAGGTGGGGGAAAAGACTTGGATGAAAAATAAAGTGTATGTACTTCTTACAAAGAAAGCACTGAGCTGGTTTCTCCCTCTCAGTTTCTCTTTAAGTGGGCAACCAGTATACGCATTCCTACTGGAAAATATTAACAAGGGTTCAGAAAACTGGGATAAAGTTTAGAGTGAAAAACAGGACACTGCAACAGCCTGTTGTGGGTCCCACATCATGCTTGTGGGCACGATGGGTTGGCAGCGCAGGAGACAGGAGCACCGAATGCTGCAGATGGAATGGAGCAAATCCATCAGTTGCCTCCACATTACCCACCTGGCCCTGTGTCCACTGCCAGCTTTTCTGCAGGTAGTGGACGTGATCCTTCTGCACATCCCTGGCTTTCTGTTCCCTCGCCCCCACTATCCTCTGCATCCTCCTAGCCATGTCTGTGTTGCCTGCCAGGCAGTTCAGCTACTTACTCACCCAAGTCTGGCAGACCTCTCCTGCTTCTCTGTGTAAAGGATAGAG
This sequence comes from Onychostruthus taczanowskii, assembly GCF_017590055.1. NCBI lineage: Eukaryota > Metazoa > Chordata > Aves > Passeriformes > Passeridae > Onychostruthus > Onychostruthus taczanowskii. The sequence goes on along the minus strand of NW_024502791.1, from coordinate 604,106 downwards.
CAAGACCTGACAGATGGCAATGGCAACAGGAAACAGGAAGGACATGATGACAGCTCAATGCAACCAACCTATCTCAGGTGTTCTTTTTTAAAGTAGGAACTTGCCATTATGATAAAGGAGTTCACTCTGTGGGACACAAGCTACCCTGCAGAGAAATGCAACGCATCCTCATAAATACAGGGTACAGGACATTATGGGTATCCCCCAATCTGCCAAAGCAGCATTTTTTCTCTGAGACCTGATGCTGTGAGTAAGAATAGTTGCATACTTTGCTACATTTGGTCTAGGACGTGGACAGGGACTGCTTCCTAAGAAAGAAAGATTTCTTACAACAAAAGAAAGTAGAAGAAAGTAATGCTATTCAGTTCTAAGTTGTTTTTTTTTTTTTTTAATTCTAAATATGGGAAATGGCCAGGGATAAATAAATGGTCAGTGCATTCATGCTGATATGTTTCTTGAAACTGGGAACTGAGTGATATCTAGTCTTCCTTATCCCAGTTTTATCAGATGTTGTTCTGGAAGAGGTAAACAGCACATTTTATTGTTAATGGTTGGTTTAGAGTGACTTCTGCTTGCCTCTCATTTTGCCAGTTATTAGGGGATCAAAGATAGACAGTTGTCCAAAAAGCTGTCTGTAACTGTTCTGTCAAAAATTCTTCCCTATTGTGGACGATTCTCATGGTGATATAAAGAATTATCCCTGTACAATAATCAAATGCATGAAATTTTTCAATAACACTGTACAATGTGTCTAATTCCTAACCCATTCTGGGGTAATCTGTACTAATGGCCTTACTTGAGAATAGACCTGCTATAAATTGAAATGGTGGACTCATACTCTAGTAGTTTTCCAGATATTACCGCCATTCTGGTACCAGGGCTGTTCTGAAGCACATAAAAATAAAATTATAAGAAGAGTTAAAAAAAAAGTATAAGAAAAAAAATGAGAGAAAAACTTCTTCCTTTTGGCTAACTTCCATTTTTCTTTTTGTTTAACCCTCTGTCCTCTAGAAAGTGGATGTTACCAGCAGGGCAGTTATGGAAATAATGGCAAAGACAATAGAGTATCTTCAGCCAAATCCAGGTAACCTAATTTCACAGTTTTGCAGTACTTCTTGGAAACATTTTTCTTACCAGTATATAAAGTCTGACAGATCTCATCCTCACTGGTGCAGTTACGGTTGACACAAAATTGGCAAAGTCATGGTAAAGTAAACAACGGAGATGAGTACAGTCCTCTGCGTTAGGCTGTCACGGTGAATGGAGACTGGCTTTGGAAGGCTTTGTTTCCTTTCTGAGTCTTCTTTCGTTATGTGAGTGGGCAGCACATGCCCACGAACCAGGTGCGCTTACTTGCAGGAGCCGGCGTGTCAGCACTGTGAGCGTGGGGCCGCCCCTGGAGCTGGTGGTGGCTGTGGCTGCCCAGGGCAGCAGGGCAGTGCCCCACCATCAGCCCACACCTGGGGACCAGGGGAGGTGTGGAGGGTGTGTCTGCATGAGGCAGCTCTTTCCTTTCCTTCCCAGTCTTTTGCCATGTGAAGGAAAAGGACGAGGCAGGCCTTGCAGACCGTGGAAAAGCAAAGTTCCAAAGCAGCTTCCTTCATGGCACTAGAAGAGATACCACTTTTCCTCTGGTCCTCTGACAATTTCCCATCCTTGTTACAGAAAAGAGATGGTGTGAAAGAGCGGGTGATGTCATACTAGAGAAAAGGCAGAAAATCAAGTCTTATCAGACATGTCTAAATTGAGCCTTCAGAATAGAAACCAATGAGTCTTTTCCACGGGGATATTAAAGAACAGGTTTGATAGGGCTGATGGAGAACTACCTGTTCCTCTTTTGCCAAAGGTTTCTCTTGGCACAGAGCAATCTGAACGTGCAATAAACAGTAAACCATTACATTGAATATTACAGAGATTTCTGTAGTGATCTAGGAACATAATGTTTTGATACTAGCATAAGTCAATGCCAGCATCACTGTTAAGGTCAATGGAGTTAGCTTGTATAAATCACAGAATATGCAGAGTTGGAAGGGACCCTCAAGGATTATTGAGTCCTGGCCCTGAACAGCACCATCCCCAAGAGTCATACCATATGCCTGAAAGTGTTGTACAACAAACTTTTCAAACTCTCTCAGACTGGTTCTGCGACCACTTCCCTGAAGGTAAAATTAAGCCTTCTGTCTACCGTAAGTTTCTTAGAGTTTCATGGAACTACAGACCAAATTCACACATTTACCCTGAGAAATTTTATTCCTAATAGCTAGAAATAAATATGAACTGCTGTGAAATGTTTCAACTCCAATGTGGTATGCTGGAGGGCCATTGCTGCTAAAGATTAATTGCTTATTTTTTGATGGGAGACCACAGAAGAGAAAATGGAATTTTGATAATGCTGACAGTGGAGTGAAAAAAAAAAAAAAAAAAAAAAGAGGAATAGTATTTAAAAATTCAAGAACTACTAGATAGAAAATAATGATGACCCGAACAGTTTCTATGTCAGCAGATGAAATTCTGTTTATGACTTGAGTCCAAAGCTTCATTGCTCATTGTAATGTACTCTGCAGGAAAAGCAGCAGGATTGGCAAACATAGGGATGGTGATAAAATTGTTAACTGCTGTCAAACTGCTGTTGAGCAACACAGTGTGGACTGAGTAATAAGCTTTGGCTGTTTAGTGCTTCTCTGACTGCCTTCTTGACACATCTGAGTGGTTATGGTTGCTGTAATTGTGAAACAGGCTCATGGTAAAAGCAGACAGCAAAATTTCTGCAGGTAGCTACGGGTCTGATTTCAGGCACTTTAGGCAGCTTTAAATTTGCAGTGCTGCATGAATGAACAGTTTGCATAGTCTAGCTACATATCCTTTCATCTACTTGTGCCACTTGCATGTAGAATCAAAAAATTAACATCGTAATAGGTGGGGGAAGATTCACTTTTGTCTCTGTATAATGAGATCATGTTGCTCATTCCACAGGTAGAAGGATAGGAGCACTAAACTTTTTCGGCACTCACCTGATCTTAGATTGTGTTATGTCAGGTGCAGAAGGGCTCCCTGTAATGAGAAGAATTGTAATTTATTTTTTCAATAAAATAAAAATTTTTCTCTTTTAAAATTCTCCCTACAGCTGTATTACTTTTTACGTGGGTCACCAAAAAATGCCACTTGCTAGTATTTCCCATTTGCTTTCCCATTTTCATAAAAATTAGGAATGTTACATTGAGAAAAGGGAGGGAATTTAATTTAAAAAATTTTAAAAAAACCCCAAAAAACAGCAAAACAAATCACAAACAGGAAACAAACCCCTTAACAGCAGTATTTTAAAGGAAATTAAAAGTTTAACTGGGTTTGGTAGGAAGAAGAGGAGTTGAGATGTAGCACACATTCCTTGACAAATAACGTGTGCCTGGAAAACACTTGGATAACATAGTACTGTGATACTACAGTTCACCTGAGTCCATGGTGTTTTGAAACGTCAATTAAAGAAGTATGCATCATTGTCTAACTTTTGATTTCTACTCTTACCTTGCCGTCCAAAATGTAGCCACTTCATTTTTTTCATAATCCCTCTTATATTTCTTTCTTTAATTTCTGAAAATACTCCATTTGCTTCTGATTTAATTCAGCCTCCACTCCACTGACTAATTTTGTTTGTGCCTTGTTTTCTTTTGTGCTTCTGTATTTTCTTATTGCCACCATCATTTCAATGACAGTTAACTTCATTAAAATGCAGTTTCTTTTACTGAACAGTCAGCAAGTCTGCTGACTGTAGTTTTGTAGCGGGTAGAAGCAGAAGGCATGAAGAAATTAAGATATTGAAAAACATAATCTGATGGCACTCCAGCATAGTGGGAAAACTAAAAAAAAGCCATAATTACTAAATGTTAAAAATACGTTGCCCTTGCACAGCTGGTTTTCAGGCAAAATAAGTACTGTGAGACTTGCCTGATTTTCCTGTGTGTGTTTCCATGACTGTATCTGTGTGAACATATACAAAGGCTGAAAAGTGAAACATACTCCACAACAAGATCTCTCTCTTGATATGCATTTTTAACAGTAAATATGTGTAAAACATTTGTTGACTCCAGTCTGGTAATATTTCATTTTGCTTAAGTAACTTATGTGAGGCTGAGTTTTGACCAAAGAAATCAGCACACAACAGTGTGAACTACTAATGTTTTGTTGACAGGAAAACTAATTTTAAGAGCACCTTACGAAATCAGGCTTTTGCAAGGGGGAATGTAGAATTCATAGCTGCCCTCCAGTAGCACACACAGTAATGTAGATAAGAAACATGCTCTGAGTCTGCATTGCTGGCAGTAGGATTTACCTGGAAAAATTTGAAGTCAAGTGGCATTAACTAATTCAGTCTCTACATGGCATCCACATGCTGTAGTTGCAAAAATTCACTAAGGCACAGCAGTAAACAAATTAGTTCTTTTATATTTGCTGTCTTTGTTTCCATCGATTACAATATTTGTGTTGTGTCTTTTAATATTTGTTCTTCAGGTGTGTGTCTGAAACAAAATGCAAGTTGAAGTACAGTTGAAAACCTTATTGAAGTAGGAGTTTCCCTAAATCCGCATAAAACCAAAAAGTGTTTCAAAGGTTGCTGCACATCATGTTTGGGGACATAGGCTTTCCTTAATGTTCTACAACTGAAAAACTTGCAAACATTTAAAAAATGGGGGGTACCACAGTTTACTCTTCAGTGTGCCTAGTCTGGACTTTTCCTTGAGAGTAAGGCTGGTTCAATCTGGTATCCATCTGGTACCTAGGCATTTTAAGATTAAAATTAATTTGGAGATACCTTAAAGATTTTCTTCTCTGTCACATGTCAAACATGCTATCTTGGGTGTGTTCCTGGGCTTACTTCTGTCCAAGTAATTTCAAGGGAAGCTTTGTCTTAGAAGTTCAAGACAGAGACTCCTCTCTAGTCTGCCAGCAAAATAAAAACAGTATTGACCAACAAGATTTCATTCCTTTGCTCTAAAAGGAATTGATGAAAAACAGGGCTTAGCCTTAAACTTACATAGTGTCTTTAAAATATGTTTTAAGTTGCTCCACTAAATTTAAACTCAAGAATGGATTTATGGCTGTGTAAGGAAATGATTGCATGCTTGTAACCTCTGTCACTTGTCTTCTTCAGCTTCCAGAGCTAAACTCAGCATGATCAACACTATGTCAAAAATTCGAGGCCAGGAAAAGGGACCAGGCTATCCTCAGGCAGAAGCCTTGCTGGCAGATGCGATGCTGAAATTTGGCCGAGAGCTTGGTGAAGATTGCAACTTTGGTAACTTGTTTTATTCGCTTTCCATTATAATGCAATAAAAACAGTAGGAAAATTTCATAGGGCTTTCATTGTTAAAGGGTTGCTCTCTCATGGAGAAAAAAACATCTGCAAGAAGCATTAGAGTTCTGGTTCTCTGCAAAAAGCGTTAGAATTCTGCTTCATCCGACTTTTCCTTTAAGGTTGGTCTCAGCCTTTTTAGAGTATCTTTTGGAGATTTTGACTAGAGAAACTTTTCATATAAATGGAAGTCAAATTATTTCCATTTTGACCCATAGGCTTTAGCTCTCCGTCAGTAATGGTGGTACTTAACTGTGGCTGTGTTGGATTGAAATATGTACATGTACAGAAATTGTATTATTGTCTATGCATATATAGAGCAAAGCTTTTGTCCTCAGAATCCATAAACCATCTGTTACTGTCGTCATTGCAGGCAAGGAATAAAAACTTATAGATTTGTAATAGGCTTTGGCCTTTTTTTCTGACCAAATTCCACATTTTAAGGCACTAATGAACACTCCTGTCTTATCTGTTAATTCCAAATGAGTTTACAGCTGTCTGAGTTACAGATGTTAAATTGACTCTTAAAACTATGTTCAGCAGTAGAATTCTGATTATAAAAAGATGACCTTTGTCTTTCTGTCTTGTTTGTGTGGACTTCTTTGTGGCCATTTTTACGTGACAACACAGAGGACCCTCAAATGGGACTGTGGAAATCCTATTCTCTATTTGAACCATCATAAAATAGTTTTCCTGACATAAAGACATATGGAATGGAAAAAGTACTTTCTTACTTGTTTTATGTAATTCACTAGTAAGCTTGACAGATGTAGTTTCATTTGTGCTAGATACTACTGACTTTTTAAATTGGTTGCCTCTCATTTATTAAATTTCAAAGAAATTTTTAAAAGGAAGATGAAGAACCAATATAATCTAGTTTCTGCAACTTGCTTTATATTCTGTGATAACTGCACTACCATGCAGCAGAACAGATACAACAATTATTTTCACATTCTTAACTAATAGCAACTATTATGGCTATTTGTCATTCTTTGTTCAAATCTGGAAGTCTCTCTCATTTTGCAGTGTGTTGCTGGCATCTGCTGCTTGGGAGACAAAGCTTCTGATTTCTCACATATTTTGGTTTTCTTACCCTTTGTATTCTTTAAAAGTGGTTTTGGGATTTTTTTATCCCTAACCTATACCTCAAACCAGGAGGTATGTTTAAGCTTCTTGTTTTTCTTTTTATGGAGCAGAAGTAAAACATTTTTGTGGTAATTTTTGTGGTAATTTTTGTGGCCCTCAAATTAATCTTGGAGGAAATTTCAAAAAGCAGTTAGGGTTATTGAAATTCATGAGCTTCATACACCTACACTTGAGTAGTCTGTGTAGTTGACCTCTTAAGTGTAGTAGCACTGTGAAGTCTCATCAAAAACACCTTTCATTAAAAAAAACAATCTCTGAAATTGTTAAGAATTTTTACATTTGGTACTGTCAGTAGTCTTACTGGTGGAAATGGGGAGACCTAGACTTGAATTAAACTACTTTTTAATGCAGTGTGATGATGATACTACCAAGTAAATACAATTATGTTCTAGCATATTTATTTCAACAGAGTGAGGAGTGAACAGACAACAAGGGATGTGGAGGAGCCTGTCTTGACACATCTTAAAACCACAAATTCAGCTGTATTACAAGGCATGAACTCTACTTATTGCAGGACTGTAAAATCTATGTTGCTCTTTCACATAGTGCATCATCCTCTGTTTCTTTCCTAAATTTGAGACCTAAATTTAAATACTAACTGAAGTTGCCATGAAGTTTCTATGACTCAGTTTCATTCTACGGTGATTCAAAATGAACTTATTTTGACTGAATCTTTTCTTTCAGGTCCAGCACTTGTTGATGTGGGAGAAGCTATGAAGGAGCTTTCTGAAGTCAAGGACTCTTTAGACATGGAAGTGAAGCAAAACTTCATTGACCCACTTCAGAATCTCCATGACAAAGATCTGAGAGAAATACAGGTATTGCCCTCAATGCAGCATTTTAATAATGCCAAATGTGTGGACTGTCTGTATGTTTAGAATTTTTGTTAGTTGTGTAACTAAATGGGGCATTCAGGTTTGAAAATGATCTGATTTTTGGCTCTTTTGGCTTGAATTTTGCTCTCAATTCTGTATCTCTTGATCATGCTTTAGAAAGGGAAAGATAAAAATTTGAACATTTTTTTGATGGCAAAATTTTTAGTCTTATGTAGGCAAGAGCACAGTACTCTAACCTTGCCATTTGAAAGCTCATTTCACAAAATAGATGTACTGATGTTTACATTCCATCTTCTAGTGTACGGCAAACGCTTATCTACATAAGTAGCTGCTCTTCTCAGCTCAGTAAGGCTTTCATACTGTTAAATGTATGTGGATGAAAGATGTCTTGGGCTGTTTGATATAATTTAGAAAATGGGTAATTGTAAATATTGTATTGCATGATAAATTGATTCTTCTGAGAGAAAGTAAACACCTCAAGTAATCATGGTCATGCTGGTAGCATTAACTTCTGGCCAGCTGAACGTGGCAGCTGCTAAACAGATGAACATGAATGTTACCTCAGGTAACAGTCTAGGAAATCTTCAGTATAAGATAGCATTAAAATAATTTAGTGGTCTGGTAGAAATGATAAAATTAAATCCTGTGTTGCTTTGTTTAGGAATACTGTTACACAGACAAAAATGAAATAAGTTGTGCTCTGAAAGTATTTTCTCCTGAACATCTAGGGAAAAAACATAGTGTTCAGGTAATTCTCATCAGACTTAAAAAGCAAGAAACCTGTGTATCTTTTATAGAGATGGCAATTGAACTTGTCCATTCTGCATGGCCTTTTATTAGTCTTGGTCTGTCATTTAGATCATTGCTTCTTAAATGGTACATAAACTCAGGTATTTCATTATTTTATATTTCTCTCCTCTGGGAAAGAGTTAGTAGGTAACAAACAGCATATGTTTCCAAGTCAGCATGGACTACCTGCTTACAGTGCAATATCAGGAAAGTTGGGGAGGGTCCTTTATTGTCTGCTTGCATTTCTGTTTTTTGGTTTTTTAGCATCACCTGAAGAAAATGGAGGGTCGACGCCTGGATTTTGATTACAAGAAAAAAAGACAGGGCAAGCTCCCTGATGAAGAACTTCGTCAAGCTCTGGAGAAATTTGATGAATCAAAAGAAATTGCTGAGTCAAGCATGTTTAACCTTCTGGAGATGGATGTAAGATAACCCTTGTTAATCTTTGAGCAGAGTCTTAGAAAGATAGTGGAGGCACTTTCCTCCTTGTTGGACACATTGAAAGGCTCAGAACCTATAGTAATGTACAGCATGTTCTTGCAGGAACAATTTTTTAGGTATTTTATAGGTAAATGAGCTAGAGAATGTGAGTCCTTTGTAGCATCGTGTGCTTCCTAAATGCAAAGCATTACTTACAAAACTGAACTATCTTTCTTATTGGAATTATATAACTATTTATATTTACTTGTGGTTATAGGGTTTGGGCCAAGGCTTTTGCTCAAGTATGGGGGCTGCTGAGAGGACTGTAAAGATCAGAAATTATGAACTTATAACCTTATGGTCTCTGCTGTAACCAGATGCAATAGTGAATAGAAAACCCGAAGTTACTGTGACTGTTCATACCTGATTCTGCAGAATATGTTTTGCTTATATATTGGTTCAGACTGAGCATTTTCTAGGTTTATCTAATGGTCTATTTGGAATTAATGTTGAAATTGTTAAATTATGCAAGAAAAACATCTCTATAAGACGTCAGCTGAGGTCTGTCTTATAGAATATGTAGTCAAAGGAAATTAATTTGAAGTACTTCTGTTGATGTGAATTACTTGATTTATTTTAAGTACACACTTATTCTAATTCCTCATTTCGTTACCAGATTGCTGTAGAGGAGCCATAATAAACCTGAAAATATTTGCATATAGAACTTAGAATTTGCACAGGAATTAAATATAGCTGCACGGAAATGAAGGAAATGTAACAAGTTTGTAGTTTTAATCTTTGTGGTGACATCCATACCCATGTGTGCAAATACTGTTGACAAACATTACACCATTGTGGTGTTGTGCACTATGAAAACCGCCAGCAATTGCACTGCCCACCAAGTGGGATCTGGGTGTTTTTTCCCTTATGAAGTGGAATACTCTCTGCCCTCAGCACAATTATTCTGCATCCCAGAGTCTGTAGTAACTTTCTGTTTTGGTCTGCTTCACAGGTCAGAATACAGTAGAAGCATGACCATAGCCATGTGGTTCTGTGCCCTTCAAAGGCAGGGAGGGTGAAGGTGTATTATACTCTCATTACAGTCTCTTTTTATTTTCATAGTGTTTGCTGGATGTGGTAGGTCTGTAGGCTGCTGTTCATGCAAATCAGCCATGGAGAGAGGATCAGCAGAGAAGAGCTGCAGTTATCATTCCAGATCAGGCCCTTATCAGATGTGGAAATGAATAAAGACTAATATGCAAATATTTACTGCTAACTGCAAAGATAAATCAAGGTTTTAGAGAGATAAGTTAGATTACCTTTGTGGTGGACAGTGGTCTTCATTCTCTATTGCCTGAGCTTTTAGTATTCACCTAAGATCTGATGTTTTAATGTCAATCCTCAGATTGAACAAGTGAGCCAGCTTTCTGCTCTTGTGCAAGCCCAGCTGGAGTACCACAAGCAGGCCACACAGATCCTACAGCGAGTTACTTCTAAACTGGAAGATAGGTAATGCACTTTTTGTAAGTTTCTTGAATAGTTTGTTAGTTTTACAGAGGTGGAAAACCTATGAGTAGAATGCAATGCTGTTATCTTTCTTGACTTGGTACTCGTACTTTTATGAAATCAAGGACCATTTCATTAGATGAGTGCAAGTTCAGATTTAAATGTTTTGGAGATGCATCTACTTCTAAGTATTAGTTCAGGAAAGCACCTCAGCTCAGTAAAGCTATCGAATGTGAGTTAACTGAAAGTGTGTTTATAAATACTGAACTCAGTGACACTCACAACTTTGAATTCCTTACTGTTTGTGCGTGTATTCACAAAGCATGCTAATTCTTAAGGAAGATGTTAAAAATTGATTTTGTAAAAAAGTATCTTGTTGCGTATCTTCTCATCTACCTGAAGATCTTCCTGAGCCAGTAGTGAGACCCTCATTATTAACAACTGTATTAAATATTCCTCCTATTGTCAGATCAAACTTGATACACTACTTGAGCTATCTCTTCCATCCCCTTTTGTACAACTGCATGTGCTATCAGAATTCCTCCAACACCTTTTTTAAAAAGAGTTTCATAATTTTTACTTTAGAATTTTTGTTTTCATCGAAACAAATTGATCGGCTTCTCACACACGTCCTTCTTCAAAGAAATTTAACATTCAGGGAAGGTTTCTCTACTAATATGGTTCTGGCAGACTCTTAGAAAAAGCTGGATATAATTCCCAAGAGGAGATAATGTTCACATACTGTGCAAAGGCAGCTGTTTTCTGATATCATTAGTATAGATCAAGTTGCTAATACTGCCGGATCTGTCAGTATTAATTTTCTCAGAGCATGCATTCTGAAAATCTCATTCACTTATGAGTCTTAAAGTGTTTGTACAGGAGCAGCACTTGTTAAGGTGTGTAGGCTGTCGTGCTGACTGTTCCTCGATACAGTTTGCAGTACTGTCTAAACAGCTAACAGAACAATTTTTAGCACTTGTAAAAGAGTACTGCAATTCACTTTCTTTACAGAAGCATTAAAAATTCCTCAGGAACAGGTATTTTATCTGGTAATCCATAAACTATGCCATTAAGTGTCCATACATCTCTACAATAGATTTCTCTAACTGTATCAGTTCAGATGATCCTTTGCCATTTTTAAATTTCTGCTAACTGGTCAGTATTTTTACTTCAAGTTTCAGCTGTGAATGATTGGGTTTTTTCAGCTGTGAATGGTTTTTGCAAGGACCTTGCATCAGAATACTATGGTAATTCTGTTGAAGTAAATCTTTTGCATCCCTAATCGAGGCTGCTGGCTAAATCATACTTCATCCACACTGTTGGACACAAATTGAGTGCTGTGATGTGTTCGTGCCAGAAATGAGTCAGGGATGTAGAGCTGTTACTATCCAAACTACTACTCTTTCCCTGCTGGTGATAGGCAGGTAGCAAGTAATGCATAACCCCTGGGGTTTGGTTGGTTTAGTGGTTTTTTTTTACTATATAGACCAGAAAATAAATCAGGATTTACTTTTAAGCTGAGCAAATTTGTTACTGTTCACTGTCAGTGATGTCTACAGCACATACTGCCCATTTTCTAGGTACTCTTTAAAAGAGTGAATGGAACCTGTTTATGCTGGCTCCTGGCATGGACAATGTCTTATAACTACCAAGACTGTCCTGTGTAAAATATTCACAAAAGAATGTTTAAAAAGTATGAGATGGACTGCAAAAACAATGAAAAATTTAAAAGTGCACTTGCCTTCTATTTTTTCTTGGCTGTTTAGATTAGACTTCAAGATTTTCTTCAGGAAGTTCAAGTGAAAGAATTTCCTTTTTTTTCTACACATTTGTGGAAGGCATAAATGTCCTTAAAATGCCATGATTCCAGGAACTAGGAAATATTAAGAGTTTGGCGAACATTGGGAAATTTTCAGTAAAATTAAAAAAAAACTGGAAGGTCGGCAAAGACTATTTTGAACTCCCTTTTTCACCAAGTGAAATGACGATGCAGTTTTCCTAACACAGTATCATGACAGTGCAGCTGGGAAGCAGGAATGGTCTCATTGGAGGTGTTTCTTTTCTTAAGAAACATGGCTCATGCTGAGCTTTTGGGTAATCTTTAACAAGTCAGTAGAATTGTCACTGTATAGTTCATAATCTGAAAAAAATGGTATTTCAGGAAAGCATTAAGTATAACAGAACTAGTTTAAGTGTTTCTTAAAAATTTTACTGTCTTGAATTTTGCTAATGAGTGAAACAAAACAAAGGCTTTTTATTTATTTTGACCACTTCAATTATTTAAATGCTTTGGTTTTTTGATGGTTTTTTGGGTTTTTTTTTTTTGCTGATGGGTTTGTTTTTTTAATGTGAAAGAAAAGCACTCTCTAGGAACTGACTTATACTGGTATTTTGGATGGTGAGGAAAACCTTGTTATGAGGATCAAAAGTCAGTAAGTTAGATGCAGATCTTTACAACAGATAAAACAAAATGAGCTACCAGCTGTAAGTCTAGGGCAGATATAGAAAAGATTAGAAAAATCAACTTGTCTTGTAAGTACATATGAAGTGTTCTTTCATATGTGGAATTAGAAATACATGTGGTAGTTCTGCATTAGCTGCTCTGATTCTGTTCATCCCTTCTTTGGATTTTACCCTGGAATCTGTAAATAGACCTTTCCCTAGAAACTCTAGATTTCTCAGTTAGAAGAAATAGTTGAAATTAATGATAAATAAATGGTTATTTTGAGAATAAAGAAGAATGGACTTTTGTCCTTTTGTGAAACAAGTATTCCAAATTGCAAACTAACTAAGTCTGCAGCTGAAGTCAGTACATTCCCACAGAGTCTTCTTACAAAATGACAAGAGTTGGTATCAATCAGCTGGATAAATAATGATTGCAAGGATTAGAAGCAAAAAGTCATACTAAAAATGGGGACAGAGATGTTTGTCTAGTCCTTCTCTAAGCATTGATAGTCATGTAACAAGTTTTTTTTTTTTAAATGAGCTCTTTGTTTTTGTTAGATGAAAGGCAAATCGACAAAATACTAGGTTTCTAAAAGGAATGAAGAATTAACAACTTCATGGCACAGTCACATCGGGTGGTTTTGATAATTTAAACTACTGTTGTAAACAAAAAAAACTACTCCAAATGACTCAACTTGTTTACTATGGATGATTGGTGGATGAGAATTTCAGCCTTGGAAGTAAAGGTATTTGGTGCATCTCGTCTGCAAACAAGATATTGACTCTTGGCATTTAACCTTGATGTTTTGGCAGAATAAAAGAGGCATCATCTCAGCCCAGGCGAGAGTACCAGCCCAAACCCCGTATGAGCCTGGATTTCTCAACTGGTGACAATACACAGCACAATGGAGGAATATCCCATGCCACCACACCCAAACCATCAGGTAATGTCAGAGTTTTGTGTCGATGCAGAAGTTGCATGCTTTCTTCTGGAGATTAGTCTTTCCATGAGGGAAAATGAGAATAGGAATGATATATAGAAGAGAGGTGTTTGAACTGTTGTTTCTTTAGAAAGTGTTCACATCCTCAGGCAGGAGAACAGAGATGGATTATTCACTGCTTTAAATGTGTCTTTTGGTCAAAAATTTATTTTGTCCTAGAAGATTACCCTGAAATACTGATCTTTACAAAATAGGCATTTAGAAAACCAAAATAACAATTGAAAGTTTTCCACGAAAATCCAGAAACCTAAGGCCAGAGAAACCTCCATAACCATATCCTGCTTTTTAAAATAAGGTATATTTAAAATAAGGTACACAATGAACCTGAAAGTAAAAATAACTGAAAAGAAAACCTAAGCTATATAAGCTGTTTTCTTTGTCCATGTAGGAGCAGCACAAGCAAGACTAACCATTAGTATGAGTGTACATAATTACTATCTCAAAGAATGGTTTATTTAATATCAGCACATACCATGGAGGCCTTATTATTTGTTTCTTACACAATAATGATCTGTTATCCGTGGTACGGTGAGGGCTGGCCTCTGTCCAGACCCTGATTTTAGTTATTCCAGTTTACCTCAGTGACAATTGCTATCACGTTCCATCTTGCAAGAGTAGGTGTTTTTCACTAGATCTTTAGTCAGGGTTTCCTTTCTTTCCATCACATACTGATGTGAATGTTTGATTTTCTCCCACATATAGATAGGAAGAGTATCTCTATTTGTCTCTGAAAACTTGAAATTATCTTACACAACCTTGCCAACTCCTAACAATCTCCTGACTGTGCTAAGAAGAAGGATATAATAGAGATTCCCTGTGCATGAGTGTGGCTTGAGTCTTGCATGCTAGAGCTCTCTTCATTCCACCAGTAATTTTCTTCTTTACTCCTTTTTCCTAGTGTCATGAACAGTTGTCTGTGCTAAGCCAGAGCAGACTGATGCTCATGTATCTCTCCAGCACTTATATTTCCCTCTCCATAGAGCAGTATTTAACATTTTCTTCAGTAGGGCTTTTATTTTGAAGTGTATATTGGTTTCAGAGGTACGCCTTCTTTGAAAATTCTTGATTGGAGTGATATGTTTGGAGTGATTAATTCAAAGAGTTTATTTGCTAATTCTTCTAAATTTCAGCTGGTAGGAATGAGGATACCAAACATGCTGTAAGGCTTGTTCATGTCAGCACAGTAGTCTTCATGACGAAAGCAAAATAGACTCTGAGCATTATGTAAAGAAAAGAAAATAAGGTTTCACTGTAGAATTTAAAAAATTAAGTCTGGTATTTGAAAAACTTGCTCTATTGAGATCTATAGAAATGGAAAATTTTTGTTCTAAAATAGCTCAAGCATGGGCCTTCTAACCAGAGTGAGTGTTGAAAACGAATATGCAGAATGTTTGAATCTGAAACTTACTCATCTTAAAGCCGGTATTCATGAAAAAGTAGAATATATATTTTTAGAACTATCATTATGGTGAAGTGGCATGTGTTGGTTCATTCAGACCACTGAAAGTGTGTGAACTTCTACTATGGAAATTCAGGGGGGAATATTATTTCTTACAATTTAGTGCTGCTAAATCATAAATATTTTGACCAGTAACAATTTTTGGTAGGCTTGAAGCTATAAAGACTTCAGGGGGAGGGAAGAGGGAGTATATTTGTTGATTCCATATAACATATGAAAATCCAGTCAAACTAATGACTTAAGTAGTAACCATTAGCTATCCTAAAGAGTTTATGGTCAAATGTTCATGAACTAGCATATTGGAAAGATCTCAATTTCAGACTTTCTCTGAATCTAGCCTGATGGCCCTGCAATAAAGTGTTTTGTGGGAATGGGGAATAAGTCTTTGGAAATGTGATACTAAAATTAAGAGGATTAGGAGCATATGCAGTGGTATAGCTGTACCAGTGAAATTTCCAAATAAAGGGCAAACACATAGTTATATCTTCACTGTTGTTTTAAGCTACCACTTACACTGCTTACCTGAGGTAAACAGACAAAACATCTCTTTGCCAGTAAAGCTGGAAATAGGTTAGGGGTTTTGCTTAATTTTTTTTTTTTTTTTTTTTTTTTTTTTTTTTTTTTTTTTTTTTTTTTAAGTTTTGGGGTTTTTTTTTTTTTTTTTTTTTTTTTTTTTTTTTTTTTTTTTTTTTTTTTTGTGTTTTATTAACAAATAAAAATTAGATTCCAAATTTTATCAGGTCTGGGCTTGATGATAGCTTGGTTCTTTTGGGATTCTCAGACTTCTACCAGCAGGCACTCAGAGTAACTGAAGACTGTCAGAAGCTAATAGTTGTCTTCTAACAAAGTTTGGCAGTCTAAATATAGGTATTATTGAAGAGCTGTCATCAGCATATTAGTGAGAACAGAAACAGCAAAGTCTGCCGTAGGTGCAGTAGTAAGATGGGTACGTTTAAGTGTTGAGATTGTTAAGCATGTTGTTTCTGTGTTTCTTCTCCTTAGGTGTTCACATGGATCAGCCATGCTGCCGAGCTCTGTATGACTTTGAACCAGAGAATGAAGGGGAGCTGGGATTTAAAGAGGGTGATATCATTACCCTCACTAACCAGATTGATGAAAACTGGTATGAGGGGATGCTTCATGGCCAGTCAGGTTTCTTCCCCATCAATTATGTCGATATTCTAGTTCCATTACCCAATTAGGAATGCTGATGCACCACCTCTGACGCAGATAGCTGTGTCAGTGCCACTGCTTTCAAAATGCTGCTTCTTACACCTTACAAGTGCAAACTGCAGTGGTTAGAGTTACCGATTCCTAATGAGCATCTTTGGTTTACGTGTTGTCATACTATGTGGTGGTGATGCGTTGTATCTTCTGAGCCAGCATAGCATGGATTAGTTTATTGACTGTGCTGGCCTGGTAGTAACCAGAGCCATTAGTGAGGTGAAACAGGGAAGATGATGGCAAGCAAAGCAGGTAATTCATAGTGAAGTAGCAGGAAGTGAAGGTGGTGTTGGGAAGATAATGCCTATCACCACCGTATTACTTTTTCAGTCTTAGTTCTCTATAAAAAGAGGGAAAAGTTCTTGCCATTCCATCTTTCCCTTCCTGATGATACAGTTCACACAGGTCTAACATTGACTAACCAGAATTGTATCTTCCAACCAAACTGGCTGGCTGTTCTCACAGAGAGAGCATAAGTGTAGATCCTCTGGTTTCACAGAAAGTGAAGCACTGTACTGTGTGTCCTGCTGCTCTCTGCTAAGTTTTATATTCTTAATTATTGTTAAAAGGCCTATTTCCCTCCAGAGGTAAACTGTAAGCTATCAAATGGGGATTCCTGTAGTAGAAATGTTGGACCACAAACCACCTGAATTTGCCCTTCAGGAACTTTTAGCATGCTCACCAAAATGCCAGTAAATGGGCAAGATGGGGAATAAAACTGGCATTTAGTATTGTTTCTTGTCAAGTCTTGGCACAAAACCTTGCTGCTTAAGCACCAGATATCCTTTGTAAACTCATTCACCAAGGAATACAGTAACCAACCAAACACAACCCTCATTTCATTTGTTTCTGTCTGCCATGTGTTCTTTGAACATCATTTGTGCATACTCTCTCCTCAATGAGGACAAAATAAAACATGTTATTTTTCTGTTGAGCAACTGAAGACATGTGGCTGTATATATAAAAACATTTCCCATCTGTTTAGTTGGTTCTCCTGTATTCCTCCTTCCTGCACTTGGTGTGTACAGTGCTGTGCCTAGCTTCTTGGCATTCTTTTGGTAACAGTTGCAGAAGTTCTGTTAGTTTAGTTATCCAGAGTTCTATTTATCTAAATTGTACAGACTCTATCAGAGGTTTAATGTGCTGCTTCGAATGTGCCACTTCAGTACTGGATGATGTGAAATCAAGACAATT
This sequence comes from Onychostruthus taczanowskii, assembly GCF_017590055.1. NCBI lineage: Eukaryota > Metazoa > Chordata > Aves > Passeriformes > Passeridae > Onychostruthus > Onychostruthus taczanowskii. Next base: position 586,739 of record NW_024502791.1, on the reverse strand, counting down.
CCCTACTGCTTAATGTTTAAACTATATCATGGAAAGTATTGTTATTTCAAATAAATGCTGAGAGAATAACTAGAATGATGTTGTGGATTATTGCTTTGTTGCTTTAAAATCTGCTTTGATAACTTCAGCTAACAACAATTTTATTTTATTTTATTTTATTTTTATTTCTCATTTCCTGCAAATGTGAAAAATCTTTCCCTTTTTTGGCATTATTATTTTACTTCAGTCAAATAAATCTCATACATGTAATGGCCTTTATAAGCAGGATGAACTTAACAGTGACCACATTAAATTAGTCTCTCAATGACTAGCATGCAGTCTTGCAGATACAAGTTATTGCTTATCAAAGGACCCTGGCATCCACAATGCTAATAAAGCTTAAAGACTTGGTAACTTATAATTTATTTATGGTTTAACTAAAAACAGAGATATTGTTACAAGCAAAACAGACTTGACTTGGAGAAAACTTATTTAAACTAATTCAAGTATTTTTGTGCAGTGAGAACAAAAAGATTCACTTTTCCTGTCCCAGTTCTCAAGCTCAAATTCACTCTTGACTCTCCCCACCAGCTCCCTGCTCACTGGCATGGGTACTTGTAGGTGTACAGTATGTCCATAAAAGCTCCTCTCTGCTGCTTCTCCCTCCTCATTTTTTTCTCCCTTTTCAGTAGTGACTCATTGTGACTATCTGCTGGTATTTCACTGACTGTCTCCACCTCATTGTTCTTCAGCCTTGGTGTTCCCTCTGCTAAGAGTGTTTCTCACTCTTTATTTTCCCCCTCTTCTGCTCTCTGCTGTACGTTCATATCCCAGTGCACGTTGACAGAGACTGACAGGGTAGAAGAGTCTGTCAGAGATGGCACCTCATTCAAGGCTCAGTTCAAGGTCAGGCTGGACGGGGTCTGAGTGAACGCGTGTAATTGAAGATGCTCATTGCAGGGGTCTTGGGCTAGGTGACATTTTACAGTCCCTTCCAACCCAAACTATTAAAAAATATAGATACAGAAAGAATTCCTGTAACTTTTTATTACAGTTCAGCCCTAAATCCTATGGTTGGCCTCTAAGGAAGTTTCTGCCAGTGATTGGAAGAAATCTGTTTCAAACTCAATGGACGTGAAACCATTTTACATATGCATTAATGGTGCCATACTGTTAGTTAGTATTACTATAAACAGTTACAGAACTAATAACTATGTTAGTTATCAAGGCCTAGCAGTCCCAAGTACTGCACTGGCATACCCCTGTTTTGTAAGATTATAATTCTGTAGCATTTCTGGAGAGCATGCAACCACAGGGCAACAACATCAGAGATAAATTTACATGATGTAGAGCAAAAGGGTGGTTGGTGTGCAGTGCTGCCCCACCCTGCTGAGAGACCCTGGTTTTTAAGGTGTAGGGAATGGTAGCGTCTTTCAACAAATGGGACCAGAAGGATTGTACAAAATAGTCATCATGATGACATGGGCCTAGTCTTCACATGTTGCAGAATTCTTGGCACTTCCTTATTGCTCTGTTCTGTGTCTCCTGCAGGTAATAACTAATGAATGCTTTATTCCTGAGGTGGTAGGATCAGAAACTGACTTGGTTAAGAGAGGAATTACCAGGGCTGACAAAAGTTTGTATCTAAACATTCAGTATTAGGATAAAGAGGGTGATCCAGAAAAAAGCACAAAGATGTTTGCTTTTGCACGTCAGGTAGTTCACAGCTTTGCCTATGGAGCTCCATGACTTTCATTCTAGAATCACATAAGATATGATGTTGGTGGATGAAATCTTTTTTCTCTGGGAGACTTACAGCTTCTGTCATCCTGCTTCCTAAGGTGTATGTTTGCAGAACTATTGTAAAAATATGACATGGGTTCCTAGTTACCAAAATTGGCTGCAGAACTGCTTGTCACAAGAGAAACTGGGAAGCCTGCCAGCACTGAGATATCAACTGCCAGATATACCTAAATCTTTTAGATTTGATGTTGGTTTCTTTTTTTTTTTTTCTGTTGAACTGTAAGGTTCTTAGCCTGTGTTATTTATTGCAGAGTGAATCTTTGTGAAAAACATAGCAAAATACCCCAACAGTTCCCTGCACAGTTCTCCATCTAAATAAAGAAGTGATTGAAATTGTGGGTTTTTTCTTCTTTTAGAATAGCCTCTTCCCTCCAGAAAGAAAGAAGATGGGAGACACATCCAGAATTTTGTATTTGAATCTGGCTTACAGACAGTTCCCCCTTTGAAGATAGTCATACTGCTTTCTCCACATGAGCTACTCTGACAAGACTTGAAAACTGCTATGAGGACTTCTTTTCTGGTTTCACACTTGTAGGTCTTGCAGATCTTTATGGCCACTTGTACACTGAGTAATAGTTCTGTTTCAGAATGCATCCTTATCTTCTCATCTCTCAAGGATTCAGGTGTGTGTGGGTCAGTGGAAATGGTTCTTCTTCCCAGCACAGGAGTAGGCTGACTTTGTGATAGGCAAATAGCACAATGAATTTGGGTGTATACTCGGGTAACACTGTTTAAAAGCAAGTACATTCTATAGATGTGTTTAATTTTCTGTAAAGCACAGTATGTTGTCATAGACTTAAGCTCAGAATGTCTAGAATGTTCTGTAATTATTATTTTATAATTTTTAAACTTTTAGCGCTCTGGTAGTTCAAGCAGAGACTTGGCGAAATTTCCAGAAGGCTTTTCTGTCTTTCCTTGCCATTTGTTCTAATGTGTTGCAGAAGACGGGAACAGATTTGTCATACCTATTCTTGCTGTGCACTGTAAGGTACAGAAGATTTCTAAGCTGTTTATCTTTGCTAGTATTTCCTTGGAAATGCAGCACAGTGGAGCAGTCAAAGAAACAGCAACTTCTACTATGCTCTTGAAAGCTCTGGTAGTTCTGGTAGCTCTGGTAGTGGACAAGCTGAAGTCCTTGTAGTGAGAGCCATCTCCTGGCCCACTCCTCATTTGGTGGAGTAATGGCAGCCAGCCTCATGCATCTTGTTCTCCCTTGCACTCTGCTTAGGGCTTGTGCCTTTCACTTTCTCTCCACCTTTGGTAAAACATGGAATTGAAGCACTAATAATGCAGGGAAAGATAAAGGGGCTCAAGCTTCTCTGTCTCACTTCATCTGTTAATGAAGAGGCTCCAGGAGAGGCTGGGTCTCTCTCTCTTTCAAGATCTGCTTTAGCAGTGCCTGCAGATATAGCTGTTACTTCTTCGGGTCACTGTCTGAAACTGGAGGATTCAGCAATTTATCCAACCACCATCAACAGTGCTTATCTAGGGGCTTTCCTGTCCCTCACCAGTCACTGACAAGGGACATGTCCTGTGCTCAGAGCCTTCACATGGGCAGCAAGATCCTTCAGTAGGTATTAGCTGTAATGCACGTCACCAAGACAGCTGCTTTAGTAGAATTTCTAATGAACCTACATGAGCTGGAGGTGCAGTTTTCCCAACTTTTAGGGCTTTCTTCTTTAAGAGAGGTAGAACTTACTTTGTTTCTGTTGGAAATAGTAAAATCATAGTATTGTAAAAGCAGGTATATACTGTGCATTATGACTCTGTGTGACTGTTACAGCTATAATGGCTGACTGACTGAAGTATTTGAGGGGTACTGAGGCATGTAATGGTGGATGTGACAATACACAACTTGCACAATTGCACCAAGCTGACTGCAGAAGAATAATTCCACAAATACCTTCGCAAAATTTCAAACATATAACATGCATTTAAAGTACCTGTATTTAAAGTTTGGTTTCTGGAAGTGCCTGTTGAGTTTTTTACTTAGCTGAGTTGTCATCATGGGTTTTGTTTGTAAGGTTCCTCAAGTATTTGTATTTATTATTCAGAAGCAATGAAAGCTTGTCAAAGCTTATTTGTGACCCTTTGCAATTGATAAGCTAGATAATCCTCTGCCAGTTCTGCATGTAGAACTCAATCCAGTATGCAGTTACATTTTCTTGACTTATGTTGAGATCTGTTAGGTGACTTGATCTTCAATACATCTGAAGTGCTGAGCAAGAATTGGAGCACTTAATCTAACTGGTCAGTCCCATTCAAACATTTCATATCTGTGCCTGCCTGGATCTCCCAAAGTAGGAAGAACCCAGGAGGTCCTGGGTAGGACTGTAAGAGGTATCATATGCCTGAAGCTTCATCTCATGTGCTTGCATCTTCCATCTTCATCATGGGCTTGCATGATGAACAAGGCCTTCTTCGCTTTAGAAGAGGGAGAAAGAAAGTTCAAGCTGCTAGTAAGAAGTTTCACCAGAACCATCCTCTCTTATTGCTGAATTTTCAGGTAATAGTGGAAATGAATACTTCCTAAATCATAAGGGAACAGCAGAGTAAGAAAAAGAAGGAGGAATTTCATTTCTTTTCTGTTCTTCTAAATTAAGGATGTGTATTCCTGGAATTTCTCTGTTTTTAGCCTGGAAGTGAAACTGATGATCAGAGATGATCCTAGAACAAATACCACACAGAGAGAAAAATAGTCATAAATGGAAAACCTTTCAAGCATAATTTAATTCTTAACCTTGAGAGAAAAGGTGGCCTCTTGCAGTCCTTTTACATTAGGCAGCAATGGCTTGTAAGCAGCTGCAGTTGCTATAATGCAAACTTGAACCAAGAGGAAAAGAGACAGTATGATGATAGCATCAGTGATGATGTCTAGAGGAAGCTGAAGATGCATCAGCTTCATCAATTCTTCAGTGATCTTCTGATCAAATGTTGTACCCAGTTCCTTTGAGGGTATGGGAAAGAGTGGTGCTAAGGCAGCAGATCAGTTTCTGCAACCTCTAAATAGGTGCTTTAAAGTGTCTTCTTCCAGAAGCAGAACAAACTACAGATATAAAGTAAGCAGAAGGCAGCCATGTATATGCCCTCATTTTAACACTTCTGATCAAGAGGATAAAAAGCCTTGTGCACCACAATGTCCAGTATGACAGAGCAGAACTGGTATCTTGGCTATGTGTAAATCTGAAATAGCTGTTAAAAATGAGTAAGCTTCCAGAGGTAGGACATTATAGATCATTTCACCACATCCTCAGCATTCCTTCTCCCAGAAACTGCTCCTTGCTTTCACTTTGGAGCATCACAAAGTTATTCTTTGCTTTGGGCTGGAAGTCCAGCAGCATCTCATGGGGTTCCCAAAATCAGAAGGTCACATGCTACCTGATCAGTTTTAGGTTCTAGGATGGAACTCAGCACAGATTTGATTTCCCATGCTGACAGAGAATTGTTGCATGAGTAGTGCGTTTAGATTTAATTCTCCAGCTGTGTAATAGGGATGATAATAATTCCATATTTTACAGAGTGGTTAAGGGTACATATACATATAACTCTCAGAGTTTTTACTGTGGACCTGAGGAAAAAAAAAAATCTGTTGTTTTCTTTGTAAAACTGTGGTATTAATCAAGCCAAAACAAAATTTCTGCTTTTATTTAGGCCAGACATTTTCTTTTGACAGTTTAAGAATATTTACAAAGCATTAATACTCTAAACTTCAGTTGAGAGTCTGAAAACAGAATTAAGCTGAATGTGTCTTCCATTGAATTCTGGGATTGTGTTTAGCAAAAAAGAAGTATTAATGCACTGCAATTTCATAGTTATCTGGAGGTCAAAACATTACCACTTCACTAGACTGTGCAGCTAAATGGTGAGGTGCTTGCCACACCTTCATGTCTGAGTAATACTGCAACAAGCATTGGTGCTTCTATTTCTATTCTGATTCTCAGCTTGAAAAATAAATAAATAATGCTGAGCTTACACATTTTCCATTTCTTTATGTCTGAAGGAACTTCTTGCAATTCCAAAATTCCCAAGAAAATCTCTCATTTCCTCCTTCTCTGCAATATTGAAGTATGAAGAGTGGTATCAAGAAGCAAGTCTGCTTATCTGGCTTTTATGCACACTTTGAGAGACACTAATACTAATGCTAATATTAATACTAAAGCCCTGGTAGAAATTGGAATCACCAACGTGTTAAAATCTTCCTCCCCATGTCAGACACTGGATGCTGATGGTCAGCAATCAGCTGCTGGCACATTGGAGCAAATGTTTCCATTTTGCACAACAAGGTTTTCACTTGATATCTGAGGCATCTGTTTACTTGATATTTGTCTCTCTTTTTATAGTCTGCTATCAATCTTTTTCTAAGCTTAACACAGGTCAGTAGCCCATTTTTGTCACAGCTCCTGTGGGGAGCTAGAGCAGGGAAGGATTGTGCAGAAGCAGGAATTTCACAATCCTTGCTGAGCTTGTAGGCTCTCATGAGATGTAGAAAATTTAACAGAACATTCTTGGTTCCTATTTTCATAAAATGCTGGAAAGCATTTTGCCAATTGACGATGCACAACCCTGCAGCCTTGTTGATGCATTATGGTCGTGGTCCACTCTGACATGCGCTCAGCAGCCACTGGAGAGGCCAGTCTCTTCAAGCTGCATACGGCCTATGGTACCACCACCTCTTCAAGACGTGGGAGGGATGTAAATCTGTTTTAAACGAGTGCAATACGTTTGAAATTAAATGCAGTAGTCAATCTTGGATTTTGGACGACGGCGTGTTACAAAGGCCTGATTTTTGTTACTGTTAATGCTACCACTGTGAGCCAGTAGAGGGCACCCTGATATTTCATTTTAGTGTTACTTATAAATAGATCTGCTGTCTTTCTGAAATTTAAAGTTTTAAGGGATACTGTTAACAGACGTAGTAACTTCTCCAGATAATGACTATTGTACAATGGCAATTCTGAAAGTCTGCTTTTTCAATATCATCAAAACCCGAATATTAGAATTTTAATTCCCCAAACAACACAGAAGCCCAAGCTGTGGAAATTGCTAAACCTCACCCTTTTTGCTTTCATCTGTCCCTTTTTCATAATGTAGGTGATTTTTTTTTTTACATGGACCTTCAGAATTAGTTAATACAATACACCTAAGGATTGAAAAGTTCTGTAAAACAATTGAATAGCATCCACATCACTAATCTGTTCTGTATAAAGTTATTTTTAACTGTCAGCTTGCTACAGATCATTCCAGCACAAATTTTTATTATTTCAGTCAAGCACATACACACTTAGACTAAGATTTTTTTATCTCCTCTGCCCCATATAATAACAGAATTGCAGATACTCACCTTCAGAAAACATAAAAAGAAAAATCTGAATAGGTTCTGAAATTGTTCATTCAAGCACAAACTATTTATCACAAAGTCCATCTGTCAGCCTTTAGCTAGAAGAAGAGTTGCTTACTTTGGGCCAAACTGTCTCAAGGAATATATTAGAGTGCTAATATTTTGACAGGTCATAGCATCTTGAATCTCAAGTTCCATAAATATTTCACATATATTAATGGAGGTTCCTTTTAGTAGCAGAATTTTTTTTATTATAACTAGTTTATATTTGAGCCCTTGAGGAATAAAACCTCTTTCTACAAAGTGTGTTTTGAAATTGTTGTTTCAGTGCTTACTGTGAGCATAGGGTAATTTCAAATGTGGTTTGTTTTGTTTCTCTAAAAATGCATTAAGAATAAGAGGAGGTGTGGGAACTAATACTGTCTAAGAATTTAATTAATTCGTAACTTGACTGCCTGATATAAGTGCCAGAATAAGGAATACTAAGTGTTTTTAGGAGTGAAGTTATGTTCCCCAGGGACATTCAAAAGTTATTCCTATTGGTAAACAGCAAAGCTGAAAATACCTCTTAGAAATGCTGAAATAGGTACTCTTCATGAGAAATCTTGAAGCCATCCACATAACTAGATTGTAAAAATATCAACCTTGTGCTGATGTGCAGAAGGAGAGAGTGCACGGAGCAAGAAGATAATAAACTAAGGCACTGGAAACTTGGTATAGATGAGGCAGAGAAGAGTCAGGATTTCAAAGGTACAGGAGCAATGATAGCAAATCATTGCCATGTGTCCCTGCATGACTCCACCCGAGATGTCATCATCAGTGCCAAATGTCATCATCAATGCCAATGCTTTGAAAATGTGTCTTTGTCCAGCATCACACAGAGACACATTTTCTTTAGACTTGCACTACTCGTAGCTATCATTTTGAGCATTCCGAATTAATTAAAAAGAAAAGAAACCAGTCTGACAAAAAGAAACTAGGTCTTTTTATGTCCTTATTGGAACAGAAAAATAAGTGAAGAACACAAGAGTGGGGATAGAGCTCCATGGATACAGGCTTCTGTTTCCACCAGCACACCACTGTAGGAGGGAAGGCTTACAAGGGCTGCTCCCGGCATGACAGTGTCAGCACATTCCTTGCAAGTAACATGAATGTGCAAACTAGAAACGTTTTGTTGATGAGCTCTGGAAAATCCCTTCTAGCAACCAATCTTTCTGTCTTTATCCCTTGCTCCTTTCAAACCATCATTAGTGACAGCAATTGTATCAGCTAGTTCTTTGTTCCTAAAGACCTAAGGGAATTCCCTACAATGAAATCTATCTGGATAACAAAACACAAGGTTTCCAAGGAATGTGCAGTCTCAATGCCAAATTATTTGGATATTCTGTGCTGTGATAGATTCCCAAAACTTCTAGACAGTACAGATGGCAAAATATCTTGTGATGGCTGAAAGCAAATCCTTTTCATTGGGTGTTTAAATTTTCATTCTTTTCCAAATATTTGATATTTTTTTCTCAAAGTATTTTTTATATGCTGCAGGATTATTGCAACCATTTCCCTAAGGTACTTAAGCATAATAAGCCACAAGTGACAGGCAAGCAAGCAAGAAAGAACTGAGTGGAATGTGCCATAGTATGGACCATGGATAAAATCTGCCAGGAGAGCAACCCCTGAAACAGCTGGAAAGGCCTAGTGTGATACCATTGTGTATCTGTTTGAGACAGGATGGGGCTATAAACATCCCCAGCATTAAGAGCTTGGGGAAGCTGGTATGTGGACATCTGGCCCTATGAAGAAACAGAACATCCAGAATTCAACTGCTAAACCATTGGCTGCCAAGGCCTCAGGCAGAACCCATCATGGAGCCACTAGACAGTGTCACTTTTTCTGAATCCTCAGCATTCTAGCATGAAACTCTATGCATGTGTACATGTGTGCAAAATCCTTTACCTAACATAGTCCATCCTGCTGGTTTGGTCCACTTAATAAAGTAGTCAACTCATCTGTTTCATGGTATCTGGTGTTCTTGTTCCCCCATGAGATTATGTTCTTATCAAAGAATAGAAGTTACCTTCAAAATATTTTCTCCCTTTTTATGAGAGATAACTTTTTCTAACATTTAAATGTAAACTTGAATTTCTTACATGTAAAGGTCTCAGCACTGAAGAGTTTTTCTTTTCTTTGTTAAAGTCATGCTTTTGACCCAAAATGGAGAGTGAAAAGACTTATTGTTCTGCTATCTTATTTTGATGTGTTCCACTGAAGCAAATGACTACTGTCTTTTCTTGCTTATGCATTCTATATGCCATATTTTTCCTGTGTTTCAGTAGAAAGAACAAACAAATAAACAAAACCCTTAAAAAACTAGTATTTCTAGGTTTAGAAAAAGTACTTAAAACTTTTATTCACTTCAGGTGTTTTACTCTGAGTCAGTATTCTAAGATAAAGGCCACTGGAGACAGTTTGTAACTAAATAAGTCATAACTTTTTCTGAGAAAAATAAGCTTTAGCAAACAATTTTCAGTAGGCTCTTGGGTATGTCTGTAATTAAAGATGTGAGCTACAGCAAGACTTCCTAGACCCAGGTTAAAATATACAGGGTCTTATAGAACTGTGAATCATACAATGTCTTGGGAAGAGACCTTAATATCTGGTTACAGCTCTTCTGTCAAAGGCAGGGACACCTTTTACTAGATCAGGTTGCTCAGAGCCCCATCCAAGCGAGCCTTGAACACTTGAAGGAATGAGGTACCCAAAACTTCTCTGAGCAACCTGTCCCAATTCTGTATCTCCCCCAGAATAAGGAATTTCTTCCTGATATTCAGGCTAAACCAGCCCTCTCTCAGTTTAAATACATAGCCAATTTCCTGTCACCCTCTGCCCATATAAAATGTCCCTCTCCTGCTTTATAAGGCACTTTGGGTACTGAAAGACCATAATGAGGTCTGCCTGGAGCCTTTTTTTCTCCACTCTAGCCCCAGCTCTCTCAGCTTGTCATTACAGGAGAGTTGCTCCAGCCTGCTGATCATCTTCACGGTCCTCTTCTGGACATGCTCAAACAGATCCAGGTATTTCTTGTATTAAGGACCCCAGAGCTCGACATAGTACTCCAGGTGGGGAATCACAAGGGCAGAGTAGAGGTGAAAATCCTCTCCTTCACCTGCTGGTCACACCTGTTTGGATGCAGGCCAAAGACTGGCCTTCTGGGCTGAAGGTGCACACTGTTGGCTCATGTCCACATTTTCATTCACAAGTACTCTCAGTCCTTCTTGGCAAGGTTGGTCTCAATGACTTCTTCTCCCACTCCTTATTTATATCTGGGATTGTCCCAAGCCAGGTGCAGTACCTCACACCTGGGCTTGTTGAACTTCTTGAGGTTCTTGTGGGCCTACTTTTGAAGCTTCTCTAGGTCCCTCTGGATGTCATCCCATCTTTCTGTGGTGCAAACAGTACCTGTTAACTTCAGGTCATCTGTAAATCTGCTGAAGGTGTACTGAATCCCACCATCAATGTCACTGATGAAGAAATTGAAGAGCACTTGTCCCAAGACAGAGATCCAAGGGACATCACTTGTCACTATCTTCCACCTGGACACAGAGCCATTGAACCCAGCTCACTGGCTGTGTGCATCCATCCATCCATCCATCCATCCATCCATTTCCTTGTCTGCTGAATCATCCATCAATCAGCTCTGTATTTGGAGATGAGGCTATCGTGTGGGACCATATTGAAGGCCTTAAAAAAGTCTGATTGATGGCAACAGTCAACAAGGGATGACTGATAGATGTTATCAGTCATCTCTTGTTGACTGTTGCCATCATTCCATAACAGAAGGCCACCAAATTGGTCAGTCAGGATGTGCCCTTAGTAAATGGCTGTGCTGGCTGCCTCACATCATCTCCTTATCTTTCATGTGCCTTAGCCCGTCTTTTGGTAGGATCTGCTACATGAACTTGTCAGCCTGGTGAGGCTTACCAGTCTGTAGATCACTGTGTCCTCCTTTCTCCACTTTTTAAACATTGGAGCAATGTTTCTCTTTTTCTAGTCACTGGGAACTTCTCTTGACTACCATGTCTTTTCAGTTGTGATAGAAAATGTCTTGGTTACGACATCAGCTAGCTCCCTCAGGACCCTCTTACCTAAAATGGTGTCTATAGAGGCTTTGATGTGGAAAATTACTGTACAACTTGCACCGTTGTAGAGGATGCACACCTACTTGTTAAGAAGCTTGCCCTGAAGGAGAAAATGTTGATAAAATAATACCAATTTATGAATCTCTTTTATCAACATTATTCTTTTTACTTTCATTTCTTCTCGTTGTTACATCTCTCCTGCATATTCATTGTAAACCTTGAGAACCCATATTCCAGAGGACGCCAAAAATAGTTACTACATTTCATCTCTTCTGGCTGTATATTAGAATAGCATCAGCAATCCTTTTCTATTTGTCCTTTGTCCTTTTCTGCTTAACATTCTGTAAAACTTTATGTAGCTTTTCTATTTTTGTTGTGGATGCTCAGACAACAGGGATGTAAATGAAAAGCACTTTTTAAAAATTCCCTAAATCTGCCTGCATTTATTGGTACACTGCCTCAAGCTGTGTGCATCTCCTCTCTTTTAACTATTTTGATTCTATGACTGGATAACTGGTCACTTATTTCTACAGGATTCACTACAGAAAGAAGAAAAAAATTCTCCATAATTTTTTAAGAAAATAAAAGTGTTGTGGTTCTACAGTAATTTCGCATATCAATACTTAGCAGCTGTAAGTCATAATACTACTCTGTTCTCCTGTAAAACATAATCCTACATACTACCCATTACAGCTTAAACTTGTCCAGAATAGGTTTTTCCATTTATTTTCTATACTATTATACTATTCAGATCTGCTTTAAAAGGTCTCCCATACTAAGGCCTGCAATGACAATCTAGAGTGAAGGACCTTTAGATGCTGCTGCTCAAAAGCACAGAGAAAACAAGAAGACAGTCAAAGTGTCTTGCATTAGCCATGTTCCCAAACAGCTAATCCTGTGCAGTTGGTATCCTTGGGATCAGCACTTCTGCAAATTGGAACCCAGTAGCGGGGGTATCCACACACACACACAGGGAGATGGAAGGAATGTTGCAGCCCAGGAATCTGGTGAGGAAAGGGTAATTAGAGATTCCTCTCTGGTTGTTATCAAAAAGAATGTCATGCAATTCCTGTTCAGTTTGACACACAGGAAATAAAAGACACAAGAAGCTTCTGACTTAATACTCTTCTCTCAAAGTAATAAGAGGGAAATTATAATGATATGTTCCTCTCTTTCAATTAGGTCTGAAAACATTTTCTCATGTGAACATCTCACCCAAGTTCCTGCTTTTATTATTTCCAGTTACAATCAAAAAAGCTAAGCCTTCTGTCTTGGTTTGAAAGACAGGTGTCTGCCAAAGAAGGCAGGAACCTACCTTGGAATGGAAAATAAAAAAAAAAAAAAACAAACCCCAAAACAAAACAAAAAACCCCCAAACAAACAAACAAACAAACACCCAAACAAACAAACAAAAAACCAAAAAAAACCCCCTCCCTCTGAATTATTATAGCTTTGAAATGAAGAGGCTTTCAGCAAAGATATGGAAAAAGTATGTATGTGTATAACAAGAAAAACAAATAACAACAATGGCAGCAACGAAAAACAAGAGGAAAAAGCCCAGAAAACCCAATAAACTCTTCCCGCTCCGTAAGTGCCTTCCCCGTCGGTGCAGTTCCGGTCGCGGCCAGCAGGGGCGCTGCTGGCTCCCCCACGGCTGCAGGGGCCGCTGTGGCGCGAGCCCAGGGCGCGCGCGGTTATGATGGCTCGGCCAAGGTGGGAAGGGATGGAAGAAAAAGTTCTTTACAAACCCCCAGGCACAGCCGATCCCGGTGCCCCAGCAGGTCCCTTGGAAGCAGCAAGGGTAGAAGAAAGGCAGCAGGAGACAGAGCCTGGCAGTGGTGACGAACTGTCTTCACAGCTACTGTGGCCTCTCTCCCCAGGAAGGCAGAAAACACAAGAGAGGTAGGAGCTGCACTCAGCCTCTTTTCCCCAGTCCAGTTCTTCTGGTATCTCTGCCCTTTTCAGAGAAACACCCAGGTAAAAAGGAAGAGTAGCCAACTGGAGCCCTCCCCTGAGCTGTGGCCATTTCTTTTGTCTCTCTTAAGTACCCGGTCATTACTGTGTCCTAGCAAGACATAGAAGAGAAAATTCCCTGAGAGAAAGAAACAAAAGGAAGAATCCTAAACCCCAACACCTTCATACAAAACATATTTTCAAAGTGTTGATTTACCAGCCAAAATATTTTGTATAAGCTTCTGTGTGGATATGTTTAATATATTTCTGACATATTTAAAAAAAAAAAAAAACAAAAAAAAACCCAACCACCACCTGTTAGATTTTCTGACCAGCTTCTCCTATGTTACAGCTTCAAAAATCCAGAAATCTTTCCTAGGATCTTACATTTAGAGGAATTTATGTGAGAAATATGTGGTTGATTTTAAAAAAGGATCAAAACTCAGTTCCTGGTATGTTCTTAGGCTGTCAGAGCAGTCTGAAGATTTGTGAAGTTTTTCATCTCCATCTTTTACTCTCTCTGCTATTTTTCACCTCTACAATCTGTTGATTTGTGGACGGAGCTGAGGAGTTTGCTCCACTCAGAATTGGTTTTCATTCTGGGCTGCTGTTAAAGGATAATAAACAGATCATAAAAACTGTGTTATGTGCACGAATTTTATACTGTTGAGCTGCTTCCAGCCATTCAAAATAAATCTGCACTTCCATACAAACAACAATGCATCTAACTTTCTGAAGTATGTAAATAGAGTAGTAAACAGTAGATGCAAAGTTGCAGAGATTTTGTGAAACTGATGCCAGTACACTACATATACCTCTAACATCAACACTTAGAAAAAAATGAAAAATGGTAAACACCCTGGTAAAACTCAATCCTTGTTTAGCTTACTAAGAAATAAATTATTTTTTATAGAAAAATATATTTTTATATAAATAGAATAAAATAGAGAAAGCATTTGGTCTACTAAAGCTGATAAATACAATAAGGAAAGGCAGCTGGCCAAAATATAAAGGGAAAAAATTTATTCGGATCTGTAGGTAATTGGGTCCCTTCCAAATTTCAGAGCATATAACAAGGCAAAGTGTATACATGTATGTAATGGATTGACTCTGGCACAGACCACGACAATGTAGTTACAGATTGACAAATGAATTAAAGTCCTGAGGCTTGAATAAGTTTGTCTATATGTTTGTTATAGGCAAAAATTGATCCAGCCAATTGGATCAAAAATAAAAATTAAATTTATTTGCGACCACTATACAGTCCCGACCACCAACAATCAAAAAGTAGCGTCTACCCGGGGATTGGAGCGGGTGAACGATGATCTGGCCTCTATCGCACCGAATCCCCCTGTTCACCACCGAGGCCTGGCGGAGTTCGGTTTTTATACTCTTTTCTTGCCCGTGGTGGAGTCCCTTTGTCCCCTCCTGGAGTTCTTCATATTCATGCCGTGTCTATTTTCTGTGCTGTGTTGGACAAAGCCTCGTCCGGGAATTGATATGTACCTGTCTCCAGTTCCCGGAATCCTTCATTCAGGTGTATGTCCTTGATGGTCCTGTCTATCTGAGGTGACATCTACATTGGCCATCATTGCTGGGCGTTTCCTTGTTCATGCCATCTGGAGTGCCCATCTCCTGTGCTGGCTAGGTTTTCTTTGTATGTTAATGATGCACCTCCTCCTCAGCTGCCAGCTGTCCTGTGTGGCAATCACCCTTTCCCCTTTGCTGGCTGATCTTAAAGCTTTACTTTATATTACATTAATAATCTTACATTTCCAACATGAATTACCCCCTTATTGATAACATGTTTAATAGCCCTTACCAAAGAAGTTGATTGGGAAGAAACCAGTGAGATTGGACAGTAGAGAAAGAAGTGAACACACTATCAAAAAGGTTGTAGATAACAGGAAAATAGAGCAACATGAGAGTAATGACTTCCCCTTGATTAAATTAATCAGCACTGTTGGTTTACTAGTAAGAATTTGTGTTTGAAATACATGAAGACTGTTTTAAGTGATACATGATGCCAGGTTTTCTCTCTAAAGTCCTCTCTCCTTTCTTGAAAGGATGCTGAATGGGTCACTAACCCTTACTACAAACAAGTCAAACAGACAAACAGTGTAGCCTCAGTTGAAGGTGTTAATAGAATCTGAAAACCTAACATCTCTCTTGTATGCTGTCAAAATCAGCTAAATATTATAATCTTCCATTATGGTAGCTAGTTGATAAGGTGATGAAATTCAGAAAAAGTGTGTGATGTCTTGACTCTGGCTGGATGCCAGGCACCCACCAAAGCCATTCCTCTCCACAGCTGGACAGAGGAGAGAAAATATAACAAAGGTTCCTGGGTTGAGATAAGGACAGAGAAAGATCATTAATCAGAGTCTGTCACAGGGAAAAAAGTCTTGAATGAGAGATATTAATTGAATTTATTGCTAATAAAATCAGAGCAAGATAGAAGGAAATAATAGAAGACCTTAAGAAGCATCTTCTCCTCACCCCAACCTCTTTCCCAGCTCTATCTCCTTTCCATCAGAAGCACATGGAGACAGGGAATGGGGATTCTGGTCTGTTCATCACATGTTGTTTCTCCCACTGCTCAGGAAAGGGACTGCTTCCCCTGCTCCAGTGTGGGGGTTTTGGAAATTTATAACTAGTTCCTCCTCACTTACACTTGGTCTTTTCTAGTGTTCTTCAAAGTGGAAGATTCACACTTGTGTAGTTCAAAAAGAGAGAATATAGCGTAAAGAGCTTTCTAACATATTCAGTCATGTAAAGAGTTTTATTTGGTATTATAGAGACAACAAACATTTCACCTCCACAATCCCTGTACTGAAAATTTACCTTACTTCATCTATTTTCTTTGATGGCATATGTATGTTTCTATAGTACATGAAGAACAAGGCAGTTCATATTAATGATAAGTAATTCAAAAGTTTTTAGTGGATGCTTTAGCCCTATCTAGACTTGAGGAATGTTCTTCAACTGTGTTTGGGTACTTGTAACTGCATGCTGAAACAGCACAGTGCAAAAGAAGCATTATCACATTGAAAATCTCTGCCTAGCTGGCACACAAGTACTTTTCCTTTCTATTTTCTGTTACAGAAAACATTCCTAATGTCAAGCATTACTAGCACACCTCTGGATTCCCTGCATATTTTCATTTTATAAGAGAAGCTGCATTGTTCTCTCTTTTTATATAACTACAGAAAGAGATTAATTCCTTGTGCAGTAAGTACTATAAAACAGTTGAGTAACCTTTGGAATACATCAAATAGCCCCTTCAGATAGTGTGAGTGAAGTATATCATGTAAGTCTCATAGAGGCATTTAGCTAGAGATACAGAAGACAAGCTGATAGATGACAATGACAAGTCATTTAAGAAATTATCTGTGGTTTCTTTATCATGCACAATTAGGAAGGCTTTATCCTACTTTCAGCTCTTCAACAACTTTGAGTAATTTGCACCAGACCAAGACAGACACCTACAAGTGCATTTAATCCACTGAGAAAGGGTTGCACAGCATTCAGGGAAACTGAGAACAATCTTTCTCAGTTTGAAGAGAGAAATTTTTTTTTTTGCATTTTGAAGTGTTCAATGTGTTGCTCAAAGAGGGAGATGGTTTTTGTTGCATTTTGAAATGTTCAATATATTGCTTCTTTTTTTCACTTGTTCTTAGAAAGCAGCGTTTAATGGATTTTTGTTTACCTCATCATTAATGTCTTCAATTCAATGTGTCCAAAAAAGGTTGAATCCTAATGTAGTGTTGCAGTTGGTTCAATAGGTGTTGTATCAGAACTGAAATCCTCCAGTGACCAAACTGATGACCTCTTCTATCTCCAGCAGCTTTAAAAGGAAGAATTAAGCACTGTCAGTGAAGTACTTGAAACACACTTAAAAACACCAGTAAAGTAATCTCCCATAGTCTTCCAATCAAAATACTCTTTAATCTGCTTATTATATTTCATCTTCTGGTTAAGCATAAGAACAAATAAGTGAAGAAAAATGCTACATGCTTCAGCCAACATAAATGAGGAAAATACTTCCTGTGTTTCTGTTCTGACCTGACAGAATCTGAAAAGAGCCTGGATTAACTGATTGTTTGTAGTCTGGCTTTGCTCTATTAATATGTGCTTTGAGTTTTCTGCTAGTTACTATGGAGGGTATTTTCTTTGCCAAGGAAAGAAGACTCTCTTCTCCTCCCTCTTTCACTTCCTCCCTCCCTTGCCCCACTCAGTGAACACTTAAAAGATCAACTGTTGGGCACTGTCAGACTTCTGTGAAGCTCTGCACTGAAATTCAAGTAAATACAGACCAAAGATAGACCAAAATACCAACAATAATTTTTATCTGGTCTCTGACTGATGAGAAAACTAATATCCTTGTTATTTCACCAACCATGGGGTTTGGAGTAAAGAAATAATTTTTCTTTAGATCAAATAGGAACAAAATTATATTTTTTTCTTTCTCCTCAGTAGTGTAAAACATGGTTTTCTGCTGCGGATCATCTGGGAGGTTTCCCAAAGTAGGGATCCATGTAGGAAGCTGTGAGATATGTGAGACCTTCTGGCCTTTCTGCTCATTTCCTATGTTTCTTTATACTTGAGGATTTTCTTCATTTGGCTTTGATTCTTCTGTAGGTTATTGAGAACTATTGTGGGTTCAGTGGTGACTATAGCTCAGGCTTTTTGACAGTGTTTTTTTTTTCTTTTCAATAGCTAGACTAAAACAGACTTATTATTGTCTTACTGACTTGCTGCAACCATGGACTCCAGGGCTATATCTAAGAGTGTAATTGAATCTTCAGTTACTAATCTTAAATTTGCACTAAGACTGTTGATTAATTTTGATTGTTATAATTGCTTTGGAACAGCCCTTTTGTTTAGCTGTACATAGCAGTGTATCTTATTACAGAGAGATTTGAGCTTTTTATTTGACATGAACTGAAGAATTTATTCCTTCTGCTTGCTTTAAGGTTTCCTGTGATTCTTTTCAAACAGAATTTATTCCTTTTCAAAATTAAGTAGCTGCATAAATGAGAGACACTCACTCCCTGACCATCTTTCTCCTTTCTGTGTCTACCACGAAGCAAGCTAGGTAGAAAAATTTAATGGCTGGTTACTAGGGAATTACCTGTTTTACTAACACCTTCAGCGGGCCAATATGAGGAGATCCCTGACAGTGTAGACATCTGTTCTCTTACCTTGATTATAATTAATGATGATCTGGATTCTGCTTATCTAAATAAAGCTTCAGTGCAATAAGTGTAAGTGATATCCCATTTCCATTTCAGTGTGGCTATCATCCAGTCTCTTGAGCTGACTGACTGAAAATCTTTGGAAGATAAGTAGTTGGTTCATTGCTCTTTTTTAAGTCTCAGGACTTGATTGCATTTACTCACCTTGGCTCACACCAAAATTTCAGTCTATATAATAAGTCTGTGTTCATGTAGGGCTCCATAACGCTGGTTTTAAATATAATTCACAAATGTATGATGAAGGATGTGTAAAGATGAAGAAGGCAGTAGTGTGTTTAGGATCCAGTTTTTCATTGCTGATAAAGATTTCATCTTTCTATAATTACTGGTAGTAGACTCAGAGGAGTGAAACCAGAATTAAATTATGTTCATGACTTTTTACATGGCTATGTTTCAGGTCTCTTGACCAGTGCAGTGAAAAGGCAAAGTTCTTTGTAAGAATTTCTTGCAATATCTCCAGTTCCATTTAAAAAGCTCTAAAACTTACACATGACTGGGTATATGAGAAATCTTTTAAGTATGTTTCTTGCCCTCATAGAAGCTTAAAACACTTAGATGATTTTCAAATGCTTTTTAGAGTATTAAAAAAGGGGGGGGGGCAGCTAAAAAGGAGTATTTACAACAATAACTTGAATCTAATTATTTTTAAGAATCTTCTCTTTTTGGATGGCAGTTATGCCTGATCTTCATGGAGTGCAGTCTGAAACATATCTTTGAAAAATCACAAAAGACAAGAAAATACCCTTTATGAAAAGGAAATTCTACATCCCCAAATCCTGCACTGAGAGAAAAAAAAATTGTATTTCAAAGGCGCTTTTGTTATCATGCTGCCCTTTTAACCTTTTTGGTGAAGATCTCTATAAGTAAACACAGATGCTCTGGGTTTTTAACTGCAGCTGACTAGTTTTGACAGTGCATTTCTTCAGTGAGGGTGTCATTCAGCCCCCTGTAGAACAGTGGAAAAGGGCAGTTTCACTTCTATTTCTGCTACTGCTGAAGCATGCTGCTTCTGAAACACAGGTTTGGATGAGGTGAGGCACATGTACAGTGTGTGTGGTACCTAAGGAAAGAGGGCAAGGGCCCATGCAGCCTTGGGGAATACCAGACACCAGGAGCATTTGACAGATCTCTGGATTTTGATTGATGACTTTATTTACAGAGAGAGGGAAACAGGGGGTGGTCAAGTTGAAAGGGTTATTTTTGGGCAGGTAAAAAAAGAGGGAGAGAAACAGCATATAGTAGTATAAGCAGATGCTGAGCCTCTGTTTTGTGGCAAAAACTTAACCTTTTCTATTGGTCCTTTTCTTGGCCAGTTATTTAAGTCAACTCTATTGTGTGCAACTACAGGTACAATATTTATTATAGTGGGGCTCAGACTTTGTTTTGCAATAATTATTCTCTAAAAAACTGTTGTCAGGTTCTTTTTGTCTCAGTGTTTTCATCTCACATTATATATATGGAATACTTAAAATATCTTTAAAAGCAGTGGCATTTGAAGGCCACAGTTTATCTTTCTATGGTGCAAAATGAATTTATATGTGTGTAGCAAACAAGGAAACAAGGAAGTGTTGCTTACTCTAATTTTTACTCAAACAAAAAAACTAAAAAAACAACCTCTTATCTTTCAAGAGAAAATATTCTGATGAATACCAGAGATCTTCAAGATTTCCAAATGACTTAAAAAATGTTAAGAATTATGAGTGATATGTAAGAAACCATGCTATGCTACGAAAAAGTGAACAGTTCAACAGATGCTACTTAGTGCTTAGCAAGCAATTCAATTCTGTATGCAAATAAAACTGATAAAAGGCATTTTGTTGCCTCTTAAATATCTAGTACTTCTTTGTCATATAAAAGGTGGAACTTACAGTCACATAATGCATGTATATTTTGTGTGACTGTTAAGAGAGTGCACAGTTAAAATTTTACCTAAGTGAATATGCAAATATGTTCTAATTAAGGAGATTTAAAATTAGTTGATCCAATTCCCTAATATGGTGAAGCACCTCTTAATATATATTTCAAAATGTTTTGTTTTTTATAGGGCTCAATGATTTTACTTGCTCAGAAACATGCATGCATTGTAACTCAGCCAGAGCTCCAAACTAAGGCCCAAATCCAAACATCTTTAAAACTCGGATATGATCAGATCCAAAGTTTTAGTTCAGCTCATTATAAGACAGCTGCAAAATCTGGATTCTGATGCAGTAACTTCCTCAGAATTTGTAGTGTCCAGATGTTTGGTGGGGAGCATTTCTTGTTCAGGTCATTCCAGCATTTGTTCTTTGTATTTATTTTTTAATATATTCTTACATGTTTATATTCATCTTTTTTTCTGACATATCTGTTTAGACAGTAAGCTTTATATGGAGTTTGAAAGACTGAAATTTCTTTAATCCTGGTTTGCTTTTTTCCCTATGTAATACAAACAGTGGATAAGCATGATACTGTAGAGAGACTGTCTTGCACAAATTTGTTGTGAGATTCAGCTGCTGGACACTGTCTTGGATTCAGCCTTGAAGTGAACCAATGTATCATTTGAGGGGCTGGAAATTCTCAAGACCTTGCTACTTGTAAGACCAACTAAGTTAATCACAGCAAATTTAAAACCATAGAGTAAAAGTATTTTAGAAGTTTTATCTGACTAACACAATGGTGTCATGTTCATACTGAGTTGATAATTTAGATTATAATATCCAAGACAAGTTGTTTTCAAATCCAGGACTGTATAGCTGCTGAAAACAACACTGTTTGTAATACACTGGTAGATCAAACATTTACATTTATTATTATGAAGTTTTTGTTCCTCCTTTGGAATTGCTTTACTCCAACATGTCAACTCATCTCCCCCATTGTTACTGATTTTTTTGCTTTCTTTACATATGATAATCATTCCAGTGAGTTAAAAAGTGACTTTGTTCTTGAATTATTGTATCTTCTCTGAACTGTTCATGGAAATGAACCTGGAAGGATAATACTTTATGATTTAAACTAATGATATCACTGAAGTAACTACCTTAATCACATCTGAATACACTTCAAGAGGCTCTGTTTTCCTTTCTGATGAAATTAAGCCCAGAGGCCAGAAGCAAGGATAGACTTCTAGGTCAATTTATCTAACTTAGAAAACAGGTATCCTGTGGCAGTAAGTAACTGGCACTAAAAATAATGCCTGTTCTCCTTACTCTATGTTGTAGACTGTGCAATGTGCAGACAAAACCTTTCTAGGGTGGGCTGTAGGCAAAAATAATTTGCTCTGTGACAATTTTATCTAGACATAAAGAGAAAATTAATATTGTGCCCCACAAAGATAGTTCCATTCTACGACAGTGTGCTGCAGGTGGTGACCAACTGGCAGCAAGGCTGGGAGTACCTCTCAGCAGAGAGCTGGAATGTGTGACACTTGTGCATGTTCTCCCTGCTAACAAGCCCTGGGCTGTAAAATGGTGTGTGTTGGGGTGGGGAGGGCAGGGCCATTCTTTGCGTGTCTCCCATGCCCTACGATCAGTGTTCATTTGAGTGTGCTGTGTTCAGTCAGTATGACTTCATTAACAGGGGACAGTTTCAGCATGTGAAGGAAGGAGGAGCAGTGCCTTCTAAGTCACAGGGATGTTGTCAAAGCTGAACTGCACAGGAACAGCATGCAGACAAATGTTTGGCACCAGAATTACACTTGGGCTCCAGCAGTTTAGCTTCTCAAGTCCAGTTACACTCTGCAGCCAAAATCACAATGCTATGATTTCCCAGTTTATAGAGACCTTTGTGCCTTTATATTAGGCTGCAATCTCTGCTCAGTTTAACCTACTTCATGGTATATTAAGAGGAATTACTTGCAGTATCCTGAGAAGGCGTAGATATTTACTTACAAGAGCAGCATAAGTTGTATTTTTCATAGAAAAATTGACAAAATTATTATATTGGGAGCTGAGCAGGACTTCCAGCTTCTGCAGCTTGGGAAGGTCTGAAAGTATGTATACTGGCTAAACTCCTACTGAGTTGTCTAATAGCAAGAATTTTGAAGGGAGGGGTCAGGGGCTCTTTTGTGTGCCATCTTTACTGGCAATACTGTTTTATTTCATAAGTAGTCTTACTGATCTCTGAGGTAATTCTTGGATTGGATGGTAAATTACTGTTTAAAATATGTAAGAAAAGCAAAATTAGATCATAAAGCAAATTTACCTTTACAATCATGAGGAATCAAAACAAGTGGTTTTACAGCAGACCAAGGAATTGCTGACCTTTTTTTTTTTAGATCTCTGCTCATCTAATCCATCTCAACAAGCAGGGCTCACTCTCTGGCATTTAGCAACAGTCAGGGAGTGTACAGAGTGTACTTCCAGCACCAGAGAAGTTGGAGGCTCCTCATTTGCTTTCTTTATGGTTCCTCCTTAAAGAGTGCTTCTAGTGTATCTGGCAGTCTCCATTCACCTACATGTAGAGACAGAGGCATGTTGTACTTCTTCATGTACATTTTCCTGGCAATCTGCACAGTAAGAATTTTTGTATTCTTTCTAGCACATAAACAAGATCAAAGGTGACATTTTCCTTATTTCTTAAATTAACTTTTAACTCTTGTAACTGCAAAATGTTAAACATTTTGCAGAACAATCATATATGCATACCAGTGCTATGAAAAAAGGATTCTTCCTTTTCCTGACACTTGTTAATTACACAAAAGAAAGGATGGAGAATTGCTTTGTGTGGTACCATGGAGCAGAGCTGCAAGTACTGGAGTCAGATGATAATAAAGAGAAATTATCATAGGCTGAGCAACCAGAAAAAGTTCTTAATGAGTTCACATCCCAAGAGGCTTAGTGAAAACTCTGTCATATGTAATGCTTAACATTTCATTTTTAACATTAGACTGCAAAATGCATTGAATGAGGGACTAATCCTGCTCTGGCAGAGGAAGGTACTTATAATGCAACTTATAATTTCAGGGCCAAATTCTCTGCTTGCATAAATAAGCCAAACTCTGCTGAAGTCAAAAGAGACCCACCCTTTCATGCCAACAAAGGATATAGTCTTTGCTGCTACTCTGAATGTAGCACAGTTTTGAATGGAGATCATTAATCCCCATGAAGCAAGACGCCTAGTAGAGTACTTGGCTTTCCAGGAGAGTTTTGGGGTTTTGGTTTAGTTTTGTTTGGGGTTCCCCCCCCCCCCCCCAACCCCACTATGATGAAGGCCTGAATAAGAAAAAGCAATCTGTGGCGTGCTTTCTTTAACCCCCAGCATGTAGTGTTTGTTGACTCTCATAGAAGTCTTTGTCACAGTTGTGTCTCATGAAGCTGTGTGATTTTTTTAAATCTGGTGCTGCAAAAAGAGTTGCATTGAACTAAACCTTTAATTTTTTTAACAAATATGTTTGATGCAGATAAGGGCATCAGCCCAAAGATTCTAACTGCAGGCACTAAACAACCTTTGTTGTTTTGTTTTGTGTTTTTGTGGATTTTTGGGTTATTTCAGGTTTTGGGTTTTGTGGAGGTTTTGTTGTTGTTTTTTTTACTTTTGTGATCCTGATCCATCAGTGCTTATACTTAGTTTAAACAGCTAAATCTCCCTCCCCTTTTTCTTCCCTCGGCTTCCACCGCTTCATTCCAACAAATAATAGGCTCAAATATGGTATTAAGGTGTACCCTGGGAGATCATCTAACCTTTCACTTTCAGACCTCCAAGTTTCACATGCCTAGCAGCAATTCACAATTTATTTTCTCTGCTAACTGCTTTCCAAAGCCTGAGAGAATTATCAAGACTCACTAGCAATTCCAGTGGAGAACTTTTAGGCCCAGAATCAAAGTTGCTGTTATAGGATTAAAAAAAAAAATCTGGTCAGATTTAGTCAGAAATAAGGATGGCACAAACCTGCTGGACTGTGATCCCTATTTATTCATAAGAGCCATAGGCATTTAGACCCTATCAGAACACTTGAAACCCCAGAGTGAAAGAGCTAAGTGTGATTCTGTGCATCATGTGGGCAGAGGAAGCACAAAATTTTTGCAAGCAAGTTAGTATGTTTTTACCTCAAGATTTGGGATCAGGATGGGCTTCACTCTTCGTTCCCCTTCCGTCTGGGCAGGGCCACTGCATTTAAGAAATTAAGAGAAATCTTGCCACCAATACCAGCAGCAATATGCAGAAGTGCCCTGCAGACAGACTCGATGGGAACTGCCGGTAGTAGCCTTGCAACTACTGTGTTGAAGGGCACAGTTTGCTGCTCAGGATTTTGGCATAACTGCAAACCTTTTTCAGTGTGTGCATCTCTTGGGATGTTAATGCAATACTCATCTTCAAACATACTGAAATGGCCTCTTAGCAGGTCATCAGAGGTAGTGTAGAATATTGCTTTCTGCTTCCAGAAGGACTGATTAACAGGTCAAGAAGGAACAGACCTTGTGACACCCTATTTCCAAGTGTGCACTGATAGCAACACAAGATGTCAGTCCAGGTTTTCTCTATTTACAGTTGAACACCAGCCTTTTTTTTTTTTTTTTTTTTTTTTTTTAATTTTCAGTGTGTAAAGAGCTAGCTGCTCTGGTTGGAAAACCCCATTTCTTAGTCTGAAAGCTTCTGGGCTAGAAACATTTAAACTACCAACCAGATACTTATGTGATAACTGTGTAACTTCTTCAAACACTTATTGAAAGAACAGGGCTTTGCAGGATAAATCCGCCTAGGGGTGGCACCAGGAGGCAGTCTCTGAGATTCTGAAATAACACCATATATTTTGTTCAGACTTTTACCCTGGCAAAAAACCCTTCTGGACACTGGGATTCCTGTGATTTACATACTTAGTAAAAGCTTCCTCAGTTTCTGCTCTCACAAGCAGAGTTCATCATTGAACACAACCTTATTATTTTATTAGAGGGAAATAAATGTTTGTCTGTGAGACTTTCACATGAGACCCGGACAAATTTGATAAAAGAATATTTAGAGAGTCGTTCCAGCCTGTTGTTCAGTCGGACCACATGTTATTCTTAGGCATTATAGAGAGACAGTGATTTGTGTTTTCCAAAAAACATTTCACAAAAAGAGATTTTCACAGGGATGTTAGGCCATGCCAGAAAAACAGAAAAGGAGCTCTTCCAGCACATGTCTGTGGTCAAAAACTGAAGGCTTTTAAAATATTGTTCAGCACTCTTTGTCATAGACTGCCTTCTGCATGTTCTGAAGGGTTCTGGTTTCTATTGCTCATGTCTTCTCATTTC
The DNA here is from genome assembly GCF_017590055.1 of Onychostruthus taczanowskii. NCBI lineage: Eukaryota > Metazoa > Chordata > Aves > Passeriformes > Passeridae > Onychostruthus > Onychostruthus taczanowskii. The sequence continues at coordinate 561,067 of NW_024502791.1, read as the reverse complement.
TGATGATAGAGCACTGCACTATCACACTCTTCTTAAGGTCATCACTGGCTGGATTTATCATAAGTCCATCATGAGACACCTCAGTGCCCCAAATTTATATTTTCACTGTTTGTTGTAGTTAGAGTGATATCATTAACCTTTAAAGTCTTGTCTCCAGACTGCAAGTAGCCATTGAATTTGGAGTCTCATGAAACATTTCATATTCAAATTTCAAATTTTGTAATGTGCTTACCTGGAGACACATAAATACACCCTGAGCAATTGCATCCAGTGCCCCAGGCGACTACTCTCAAATGTCACAGAATCTGTGCCACAATAAAGGCAGCAGTATTGCAGGGCATGTAAGACATTGTAAAGTTGGAGGCCTGATGCCATGATGAAGCACACTGTGAAAATGTTAGTGCTGCACTTCAGAATCACACATCCTTTGGCAGTGTCCACATCCTCATTGGTAAAATTCACATGGGGACACATGACAAGCCAGAGGGGAGATAACCCTACAAGTCATCTGATTTTCTTACAATGGTAGTGATGGTGTGGTTGGATGTCTGTCTCAATTTTTTCTGTGAAAAATTTAAAAATTGTTTTAAAATTTGGCATTTGGTAGAATTTTTCTTAATATGCTCAGGACACATCTTCTTTCTGCCTTTAATCTGCAACATATTAGCCTTTTTGTCATCATCTGTTTATCAGGCTGCATAGCCTGATGCTTCCTACTTCTGTTGGAAGTGTAGTTTTAAGTAATCTCTGGAAAGACTTCTACCCACTGATGAAAATGCAAACCCCATAAATTTTATAGCCTTTCTTCAGAGGCTTCTTCAATTCCAAAGAACACCATGTACCCATAAACGCTCCTTCTTCATTGCTGTGGATGCAGAAGGCATGGCAGCTTTCTGCTGGAGAATGGCATAAAGGAAATAGCTGCTTGCCTTTTACTGTAATGGGAAGCACAGGGAGAAAGAGTCCCTGACGTGGGTAGACTTTTACTTTGAACATCTGACAGCAGGCTGTCAGGGTGCCAAAAAATAACTCCAGGGTGTTCTGGAGGATAATGTTTTGTTTGCTGGTGAAGAAGTAGAGGCTACCAAAATCTTACTAATACATTTTCCTGTCAGTGTCTGGTTTGTAATAAAATCAGAATTTTTTCCTGCCACCAAAATTCACTTTTCTGGGGCCCAGCACTGTGAACACTTTGGCTGAAAGTTTTCTACGTCTGACTTTCTTCTGTGCACCTCACATGAACAGTTTGGATCTGATGTTAAAACCATTTTCACGTAGTCCATCTTTCATTATGTTGTGTAATACACATATCCAAAGCTGGCCCCTGACAGAGAATTTCAGTTATTTTCATGTTTCATGGCAACATTCAATGCAAACATGAATAAATATCCATTAAATTAAAAAGTAGTAGGCACTGTAGCACTGGATAGACATCTATAAAGGTAGGATCCTGCTTTACATTCACCATATTGTAACAAGTGACAGATTTTTTTTTTTTTTCCACATACATAAGTGGCCGATGAAAAGGGTTGAATGCCTCCTTTTTTCCCTCTGTTTATAGTCATCTGGAGGGAGGAGTGTAACTGTGCTGTCTTTAAGGAACATAAGGTGGTACACAGACTTGCAAGTAGAGGTCAGTGTAATGTTGGGGCCCTGTACAACAATAAATTTTGACCTTTGCACTGTCCTTTTTTTCAGAACCTGCATGGTTCTGAAACCATGGGGCATCACTGTATTCTTATTTTTGCATGATCTACAGGCATCTCCAAACATTTTTACATATTTTTTGCAATAATAACTGTTTATTTTGCAAGTCAAAATCCCTGTTGATTAGAATAGTGCCATGCCTAGATCTGCTGAGATTTTTCTTTTTTTCAAGAATCATGCTGTTCTCTCCATAATAATCCACTGGTGGAAGAGGACCTTCATAAGTTCAATTTTCTGCAGTGTTGGGAAAAAATGGGGGAAATAATAGATTTCCTAATAGACTGGGGAAGGCTATTTAGCTTTACAGGTAAAGTTTACCACCTTGGGTGATTAATTGCATATGCATTTTTCAATTAGAAGCTGACTAACAATGAAGTAGCCATCACAACCTTTGGCATTATGTGCTAGTAAAATATAGCCCTAAAATTTTTTGTCCATAAACAGCTGAATGAATTTGCTGCAATACTTGCAGCAAAGAAGAGACTATTGTCACTGTTGTTTAGAGCAATTAAATATTCCAGGTTTTTAGTCCATAATTTTGCATTAGGGGGGATAGGTTGCAGGATTCTGAAAATGCTGTCATATATTTTTTCTACAATAATGACAGCCAGAAAGAAAGTTTGATCAAAGCCCTGATCACTTTGCAGGAGAGTACTCACCCAATCTAAAACATTCTGGTGCATTCATTGTGTAAATAAATAGTGGCAGAAATAAAGAGTAACTCATGCTGACAGCTTCAAGATGGAGTTGAGCATAACTAGCAGGTTTAACAATGAACAAATGTTTCATAAGCTTCAAGTACAGATTTTGGACCTAAAGTTACAAGTCCTTATTGTTCTACATTGTGTCCAGCTCTGAGGTTCTGAACTGTCCAGAGCCAAAGCCCAACATCCTTCCTTTTGTCACCATCTAACTTCTTGCTTCTGCTTTGCGCTTCAGAATAAATAATCATGGTTTGTGCATGCTAAATCCTTTGTTACTATCTATTTCTGCAGCACCCACAAACTGGCTTGGCTACCCTTTTATCAGCAACATCCTGCTGATGTTTTCTGAGACCATGGGAACTGGAGTCTTCAGACAGCATGCTCAGCCCTCCATGTTACTTGCAACATCAAACTAAGGATAGGAAGAAACGTATCCTTAGATGAACATCCATCACAACTACAGGGAAAGAGAGCTTTCCACGACTACAATCCTTTCTGCATGGCACTGATCTTGAAATCCACTTTGTAGTTCATGGGCCTATTGGTCCTTTTTTCAGGTCCACCTGGTCTTCTCTTGAATCGCTTTATGTCTTTTCATTATTGCCTCCTCCTGTGTGTTCTTCTGAAGTTGGCATTTTGCTCTGTTTTTCCACTTCTTCAAACAGGCTTGCCTGTGTCTTGTAGCACTGAGCAAATCCCCAAGTCTGCACTGTTGCTCTGTGTGCCCATCCTGCTGGGCCGAATGAGGGCACAAAAACCTCTTGGCTCATTCATACATGGGTATTAGACATACTTATCTAGATAAGTATATGCTGGATATAAATGTATGTAATTTTTTTATCTGAGTTCTCTATGGCCCAAAGGACAGAGGCAGGCAATCACAGGGTTGCCTGAGAACATGTGGGTATGATGGTGTCAAGAAATGGCCATCAGCCAATCGTGGTGCAGTATGAGAACATGTTAAACACACCATGTTTAACTACAGGTGCCATAAAACGTATGAAAACACATAACTTTCCTATAACTGTTCTGGTACTGTCAGGTCCGTTTACACTATGTGGTGTTTGTATCCCAGCTCCTTGTATTAGGTGTTGACTTTGTGGAACGTGCCAGACACACATATATCTATATATACTCACCTTTTTTTCTCTCTTTTTTTAAGTTGGAAACAAGCAGAAAAGAATGGAAGGGTTTGACACAAACATGCAAACAACATCTCTCTCAGCTTTTCTACAGCCTTGGAAAAAAAATTGAGTGTAGAAGTTGAAACTGCCTCCAGGCAGCTTGAAGTTTTAGGATTGGCACTCACATAATTGATCATACTAGACCTTACTGAATCTGGCAGCCATGTAGGGGTTATGTTTTTCACATGGATGAACTGTTCTTGAACAATTTCTCCAATGTATTGAGCACAAACAGGCCTTTCTTCAATGTCAAGCATGCAGGTCTCTCTTTCTCACCTGTTCCTCCCCCCTCCCATGCTCCCACTAACAGGTGAAGTTATTGTGACCACAGTGGTGGTGGATATTGTCTAACAAAAAAAAATATTTCTGATAGCATAGTGCTGTTAAGGATGAGGAAATGGAAAGAAGTAAATTAATTTTGGGCTAGGTTGCAACCCATGCAATTGTGCCAGAGAGGGAACACACAACGCTTTGCCACGCACTCACATACTTTGCAGATCAGCAGTAACCACAATCCCTGTGGATTTGCAATGCTCCAGAACCAACAGCTCAAATCTGACACCTGCTGTGGACTGCACCCTCTATCAGAAAACACAGATAGTGGTGTTCCATTCCCAGGAGTGGGGGGATTGCAACTCTGCCCTCCCTGTGCAGCATTAGGATTCAAGCCTTCAGAGGAGAATGGAAAATCTTTCTTTTCTTTAAATCCCAGTATACAATAGGCACAGGAATGGAGGGGTAAAATATCTATGATGTGCTAAGAGTGGCTCTGTATCCTTGACCCACATTTTGTCTAACTTTCGGGTTATTTTAAAGTGGTTTTTGTACTTTTCAGCATATAGGCAACATAGACATAAGAAAGAGCTTTCTGAATTTTTTTAAAAAGGGAAGCCATAAGCACTGTCACAGTTTCAGAGAGAAATATTTTCTAAAAATATGCCAAATAGCTATTTTAAGAGGAATAGGGAAACTGGTACATTCAACAGTGGTATTAAAAAAAATCCTTTTTTTTTTTTCATTTGAGGTCATATCAGGATCACAGATTGGCAGAACAATGATGTATAAGTTATTTGTTCTTGCTGAATTAGTCTGGGAGGAAATAAAAAATTACAACCCCAGTATATTATATTAGAGTTAACACAAATGGTAAAAAGCCTTATAGCTTTATCTTTCAGAATGTACTTTTAAATTTTTATGCTGCTTTTTTATTACCCAGGCATATGTGAATGAAATTTTGGATCTATAGATGCTTCATTTGTGTTATAGTCCATTTAATTTTCTCTTGTAATAAGATTTTATATACCCTGCTATATTTCTTATGGCTGCCTTTTTTTAACCTCTAAGTTTAATATAAAATCTGTTTAAATATGATGATTTTACTTTCTGTGTTTGTGTTTCAGCACTTTCAGCAGTGTTTACTTTGAATGCATATATTGCTCACATTTTCTGATTCTGAAGCATTAAGGCACCAAACTACTTTTTAACATATGGTGAATCGTTATTACCATATATTGCAACCATTTTACATAGCTATCTGGTTTCTCAGCTTGTTGATTTTTTTGGTTTTTTTACAAGAAGAAGCAACATTGAAACAGTGATTAACTAATTATTTGATTATCAGAGAGGTTAGACTAGCCAAGGCACTTAAAACAAGAGCAGCAGGTTTTTATGTACTTTTGAAAACCAGATTGTAAATGGGTGAGAAACAAAGCACAGCACTTTAAAAAACATCTGAATGCCAAATGAAAGCAGGGAGACACTTCCACACTTCCTAAAAAGTTGTGCTTAAATAAAACTGTTCCTCATTGAACAATGAATATTCCCCATAGGACATTCTAGTAAGATGATGTAAAGTAGTTCGGGTGTGGGAGGCCATACCGTGAAGCACAGGAAATAGTTGAAATCTTTTGATATGTTTATAATACTAAGTAAATGGGAAATGGCTACAGCTGAGGTTGTCAACTACTTCACAGTCTGGCAGATGGTCACATTTCACTGTCAAAAATTCTCTGAAATTGCATACAGAAGCAAGGTGTGCAGGCAATTCTGCAGCCAGTGCTCAGAATATTCTCTTAAAGCAATTTGCTTTAATTTTAAAAGTTTTGCTTTGGTATTCCTTTTCTCCTCTGTGAGGCTCCTAAATAGTCCACACACACTTGTAATGTATAAGTGGGTTTTTCTTTTCACTAATAGGGTATGGATGCTCTTTACTGTACTGAACATGCTTTTAAAACAGTTTGCAGCACCAGCCATGTTCTCTGCATCCACCATGCCAAAGGGAAACCAAGGACAAAAGGCAGAACATGTTCTCTGCACAAGGCTTAAGTAGGGGAAGATGCAGGTGCAGTACAAAGGGAAGAAGGGCCAGCCACAAGGGGTACCACAACAATGAGGAAACAGGGTAAGGAGAAACCAGGGGAAGTTAGGACATACAGGGAAAGGAACTGGGATGGATCAATGTTGTGCAAGACTCCATGGGAAGTTTTTTCTGTCCACCCAGGTGGAGAAACTCTATGGTAAGTCTTCCCAGGGAAGGGCTCTGGGGAATCCCCTGAGGGGGAACGATCCTGAGGATTCCACAACTCCCCTGTTTTTTTAGTAAGAAGACTTCCCCATGGATTTCTCCTAGACACTCAACTAAACAGGGAAACATAAGTAAAATGATAAAAACAATGATTACAATCAAAAAAATTCCTTTAACAAAAGATTAAACCCATCCTGTCAACCCCCATTGTCTGAAAAGTTCATTGAAATTCAACAGAGAGTCTTACAATCTTTTGTAGCAGTGGAGAATCATCTTCTTCTGTGATGAACATCTGCGTTTACAGTCTTTTTCAAAATATGAAGTTTTGTTAACAAGAAAAAGTAGGAGCATGAGTTGTTTTTTTAATCTTGAGTGACTTTAGACCTTGTTTTGTCTTAGAACAGCTACAACACAAAAAGCAGTACTGCAGAGTTTACCAGAAGCACATCTGAGCCCTGAACAGGATCGATTATCATCTATATCTCTTTTGTTATAATGTTATATACAAACTAAGTGGTTTTGTTCTGGTTTTGCTGTAATTTTCATCCCATCAAAATTGAAAACCCATTTATCTTGGAAAAAATAGTTGGAATTAGTAATATTTTCAGTACAGTCATAACCTTTGCACTACCCCAAGGAATTTTTTGTCTATAATATGGCACTTACTCATAAAATAGACTTCAGGGAAAGGGTACTATTCAGTACCCTTTAAAATACAGTAAAAATAGATGGTTATTCAAAAATTCTTGTAGGAAACTCTAAAATTATATATATGTATAAAAAAATTTTTCATGGTGAGTCTTTTTTTTTCTAGGCAGTAAGGAAATGCCACTTACTGCCCCAAAAAAGGTATGTTCTCTGGCATCAAAGCTAGACAGGAAAATGTTCACTGTTTATTAGAAAAAGCAAACAACAAAATCTTTTCTTCATTTACACATTTTAGTTTATGTGAATGTATAATCTCAGAGAATATGAGGCAAGTTCCCTATATATAACAAAAAATCCCATGCAGATTCTCTTGTAACAAAAACAGCTTTCTTGTTGTAGAGCTCATATCTTCAAGCTTGCCTGTAACACACAGCAGACTTTAGCAGGAAACACCTATTTAGACAATGACATTAATTCTTCATTCTGACCTCTATGGACTGGTTGATACCAATGACACTATAATGGGGAGATATAATTAATATCTGCATGTTCAGTATGTAACATGGGTCTTCATTTGGATTGGGTTTTTTGCCTTCTGTATCACTCAGATGTGCTGTGTTTTGTGGTTCCAGAGACTCAGGGGAACACAGTTGTGAAGTACATCGCCCATGAAGGAATAGGAATAGGAATAGGAATCGGAATAGGAATAGGAATAGGAACTGACATTCCTCTATATTAAAACAATACACATGAACAGTGAAATCAAAAAAGTCTTAGGTATGCCTGAGATGAAGGTAGTTCCAGTCCCCCTTGACTACTCATTATAGTAAAATTACTGATGTAGGAAAACATCCTTATACTTTGGAAACTTGTAAATCCTGATTGAAATATACTTATAAAGTGTTTTAAGACTGATTTTTAAAAATTAATTAGAACTGACTTGCTTAGGCCTGCAGCTACACAGTTCTTCAACCAAACCTGGTCAACATGCACCAGCATCCCCATAACAGCCCACTGCCGCTGCTTAATCTCTTCTAAGACTAACAGATAAAAATTGTTCATATTCAACATTTTTTGTTATACTAGACACTATTCTCTTAAAACTATCCCCTGATGTCTTAAAAAAGACTTATTTTTGAATTGCTAATGTATTCCATACTGGAAAGATTCAGACATGGCCTTCTGATGTTTCAGAGGTAGAGTCTGAAGTCAGAGTAAAGTTAGAACAGTATAGCTTCCTGGTATTAATAGTGAAGTATTTCTATATATTTGTTGAACAATAAATGACTAAAAAAATTAGCTATATATCTATACATCTCTCTTTATATGTATATATGTGTTATATCTTGTCTCCCTTCTCCCACAAGCTTAGCTTTGAATGAAAATAAACTAAAACAGACTATTGCTGTGGAATCTCGTGGGTTTTGTTTCAGTGGTATCTGGAAAACAGGTATAAACTGGATTGACTGCATTTTTTTCCCTTTGCATTTTTTACTGGAAAAATATATTTTTTCTGTAAAAAACTCTGATTCCTAGGAATTCCAAGTGAATATGGGTGAATATGTAATACCCAATGCAGCTCAAACATGTAAAATGATATTTATTCCCATACATATGAAAAATGTAAAAACATGAATTCTGTCAAATATATTAGTCAAAATTGATAAAGCTGCTCAAATACCCAACACAACTGAGGATTTCAAATTGTTTTTATTTAGACTGATGGGTTGTAGGCCTTTTATGTATTTTGAAGTTAATATTGCTTGGCAATGTAATTGAACATGTCTTTCTTGATTCAATCAATGTAAATACTAATTTTGATTTAGCCTGAAGGGATTAGCTCAGGAAGAAGTTATGCTCCTTTTGCAATATTCGTAACTTACCTTAGGAAAATGCAGAATGCTGCACAAACAAGTAGAGTCACAAAGACTCCTTATCCATTTATATTAACCCTCCAAGCAGCCTCTGCTCTCATCTCCCCACTTAAAGTTTGGGAATTCACTTAAAATCAGTGATATTTCCATTGCAGTGAAGTGTGAGTCACTTGTTTTAAGCATGTGCTAACTTTTATGAGTAAATGTAAATTCCCTGGGGTAAATTATCTATGAAACGGTTTTAATTTGCAAAGTTAGCATATTTTGCAAATAAGCTTTGGTGTCCGTACTTGTGAACAGAAAACAGCAAAGGACTAGCCCAGTCCATCTTTAGAAATTCACTTTCCAAATTCAACTTTCATTGATCCTGTTCTTGTTGGGTAGCTATAGTTAGATGGCAGTGTTGTAGGTTGGAAGTGACATCATTAAGCACAGAAGAAAGAAAAAGAGAGTAAATCATTCATTGTTACCAGTTTACTGCCTTAAATGCCTTAAATTTAATATATATAACATCTCTTGACATCCAAGAGTTTTAATTGGGGTGTGCGTAGGGGTCTCTGTGTACAGACTTTTTGGAAGTGGGATTTTTATTTACTGCTTAAAAGAGGAAGAATTCTTATTTCCTATGTATAAGCTTCATGTTTACCCTTGCTTCACAAAGGAAGTCTGATGTGGGCATTCTGGAAGTCCATGGATTGTTTCTAAAGGCAAAAGAGGTAAATTATAAATGTGGTTATTTCTTATGTGAAGGTGTTTCTTATGTAAAACTGAATACTGGCAGTATCCATGCAGTTCAAATTAGAAAACAGATCACTGCTGTAATAATAAAACAACACAAAACCAACAAAAACCTCTTACATAGGAATTAACATTTTAGTATATAATAGCTTTCTGTTATTACCTGAAAGAATGAATGTCATGTAAAATGCAAGGATGATGGCTCTTCTCTAGTTTCTGGTACAGAACTAATTAAAAAGTGCCTTGAACACACTAGTACCAGTCCCACTGCTTGTGTTCTCCAGACAGACATGAAAAAGGAGGAGATAGCTATGCAGATATTATGTCAAAGGAAGATGGCACATTAAAATTATTATATTTCTAAGAAGTATAATTATATTATTATATTTCTAAGAAATATAATAATTTTCTTTTTTTACAACTTGAACTTTTCAAAAGACTTTAAGATAGTTTTAATTCTTCTATAAAAGAGTATTCAAAATGTAAACAGAGATCATGAAATGAAATTTTTGTATAGCAGAATCAGGGATTTCCATGTTTAGAACTTGATTTTGGGCAGTGTCAGATCCTTAACCATTTAGTTCAGTAAAAGTGATAACATTTTTTAATTTTTTAATTTATTTACAGAGTTGTTCCTCACAGAGGTTTTTTTTTGGTTTTTTTTCAGTGGACAAAGTAGTTGCCACAAATTAGACCTATGCTCTTACAAACAGCTTTTTAGATGCTGTTCGGATGTTTGTGGAATGCACTATATCACAAACTGCTAATCAAGAGTAGGCAGTCCCATTGTGTCCCAAAATGCATTTTCATCTTGGCCTGGAAGGGAATAAGAGAGGAATACACTGTTGCTGCATAGTATAATTGTTCACTGGCATTTTTGCTGGCACTCTTAAGCAGTGGTGGAGACAGGTTTTTTTAGTGTGAATCCTATTAGGCCCAAAATGACTCAAAATAGAGCTCTGAGAACTGGCAACAACCTTTGTAGTCATGTGTGAAGGCTTTCATAGGTAGTTATTCTTCCTCTCTTTTTAATTGAAAGTGGGAAAAATTGGAAGAATCTGTGAAGTGCAGATTCAAAGCCACCTACTCCCCTAACTTTGTGATTTGGGTTTATATTTTGACAGAGAATAAAGCAGATTCTAGCACCTAAGTACAGGTCCACTAAAATTGAACGTCAATCACTAAAATCTGGGAGTTATTGGAAACATGATTTTAGTCTGTACTCAGCTGTAATTTGCGCCAAGGTAACCAGGATTTAACAAAAATACTGGAAGTTTTCTTTTCTTTTCTTTTCTTTTCTTTTCTTTTCTTTTCTTTTCTTTTCTTTTCTTTTCTTTTTCTTTCCTTTTCCTTTTTTACCTTTTCCTTTTCCTTTTTTACCTTTTCCTTTTCCTTTCCCTTTTCCTTCCTGGAACTTCCCTTCCTGGAACTTCCCTTCCCTTCCCAGAACTTACTTTCCACTTTCCCTTCGTGAAACTTCCCTTTCCCCTTCCCCTTCCCTTTTCCTTTTCCATAAGTGTTTAATTTCTGACATATTTTGGATGCAGTGAGTACCCATAGCATAAAGAATTTTTAAAAAATGTGCAAAAATTAGCTAAACATTAATACAAAATAGGACATCTGTTATCACATTTGACTACTTATAGCTCTTCGTGGGTTTTTTTTTTTAAATAATTTGATCATATGTAGTAGTCAAAAGTTAGGGTGGAGTGTGTATTTCTCATGTTCTACCTTTCTCTTTTCCTCTCCTTTTTGTTACACCTGGATGAACAAAAATCACCTGCAGAGCAATTTTGGAGTAACTGGTGATGTGTCTATTTGCATAACATCAAAAATACCTTGGGAAATTGTAGGACAAAAGACAACATTCAAAATAGTGTGTAACTGAAGTGCCTAGAAATGTTTGTTAGGTCAGAGCATAGTTTGTAAAAATAAGCCTTAAAAGGAACATTTGTTCTGAAGACATTTTCCCCCATGCCCTGTAGCCAGTCAAGAGAGTGGAAATGCTGGTGCAGCCTTTCGGTCTGCAGCTAGCAGTCTTGTTCTGCAGTGCTCATGAATGCAGCAGGCTCCGCAGCCTGGAGAGCAGCTGTGCATCCCGTGGGGAATCCCTGCTCAGTTACAGAGCAGATTGAAGTGCGCTGAAATCAGTGGCAACTGCTGAGCAGCTGTGGATGAGTATGTTCCACTTTATTTCAGAAAAGGTGTAAGTAGGACTGGAAGATGAATTCCCACCTTCCCTCATGCCATGAGATCTTACCCTGCCTGACTCCTATCCTGACTCCTGTTACAGAGGAGGAGGAGGAGGAGGAGGAGGAGGAGGAAGTCTGATCCACTGTATGCTTTCTACAGGGCTGGAGACAGTCCCTCCCCGTTCCTGCAGTACAAATCTATGGGAACACTGGAAAGGCTGCAGCTAGGCTCGTTGTTCCTGCTCCTTGTTTAGAGCTGTTGATGCAGGAGCTGCTGTACTAAGTGAACTCAGCAGCCTGCTCAGCTGATGGTCTGTCTGTCAGCGTTGGGCAGACTATGGCCACAAGTGCTAGGGCAATGTCCAGCTTGCTTTGCCTCCTAATCATCTTTTTGCCTGAGTCATGTCTTGTGGCTATGACATGTTCATCTTTGACATTTCAAAATGTTTATTTTTTTATCCCAAAGCAGTTCTGCTTTGAAAATTTTGAAAGAGAAGGTGAAAAGGAAAATTCTTAGTGATATGGAGCTATAGACAATATATACAAATATATACTGAGTATAAACAAAATGAATTAATATCTTTAAATAAAAATTTTGTCTGGGGTTTATAATGAGTTGAATCCTCTGGTAAAATGGAGTTACATGAGGGAAGAGATTTACTTGGATATACACAGAAAAATCAGCACAATCTAGGACTCTTCATATTTGGGCATAACTTTTTACATTTCAGATAATAAGGTATTGATGAATTTCTTGTCAGGCATCAATTATTTCTCCACCAGTAGGACTGAACTTCTCTGACTTTGGAAATGATCATTCAGAAGACTTCAACAGATTTCGAGAAATTATGTAGAAATTAGCACTACGAGCCTATTATCAATAAACTTCAAGGACCATAGGATTAACCTGTTAACTTTTGTCATTTTCCTTATTTGTTTTCCATCTGAAACACATTTCTATTAAGTTCTACCAGTTGCTGGCTTGTCTCTCCCCATTTATGTCAGTGTTGTACAGAAGCTGATGTAACAGCAGCAACAGTATGTTCAGCTAGTCTCTGGCTGATATTTGCTCACTCTTCCTAAGTGGAAAGAACCTTGGGAAGAAGAATGCAACCCCAAAGAAATGGTTTTCCTAAAAGCAAAGGAAGGAGAGTTTTTAACAATGTGTTTTTTAAAACAATTCATATTTCAATTACTTACTCATAACAAAGATAAGGTAGATGAGTATAGGTCATTAGAAAGGGAGCTAGATTTGCTTTGTGACTAAACTTTTGACCAGATGCCTGGTTCAGAGCTTGTTCTTCACAGAATCAGTGACAGGTTTCCAGACAAATTATTAACTATGGCATGTTTGATGCCTTGTACAAAGCACTGAATGACATAGCTCAGGAGTATTTTTGATGTGGAGAGTTAAGTCTATGAAATGATAGGAGATAGGGCAGGAGATAGGGCTTACATTTGAATTAAAGTAAAACAATTGACACGGTACTAAAATAGTAGTAACATAGTGCTTTGGAGACATAATCAGATTGCAATTTACTGTATGTGAACAGTGCTAATTAAACAGTTGTATGAAGTTTCTTATGGAGTATTTCCTTTATTTCTCAGGCCTCTGAAATTCAAAGGGTTTGGACATTTACTTCATGCATTTTCACTGTGTATTATTACAAATCTATCTGTTAGATTGTATATCACAAAAGTCTGGATTTTCCTCTACAGGAAGTCGCTCAAAGCTCTATTCAACTTGGCCTTGGATACTTCCAGAGATGGGTTATTCACAGCGTCTCTAGGCAGCCTGTTCCAGTATCTCACTGCCCTCACAGTAAAGAGTTTCTTCCTAATGTATAATCTAAATCTTCTGTTATCCCTTGTTCTGTCACCACATGGCCCTGTCAAAAGTCCCTCTCCAGCACTCTTGAAGACCCCCTTTTGGTGCAGGAAGGCTGCTGTAAGGTCTCTGTGGAACCTTCTCTGCTCCAGGTGGAACAATCCCAGCTCTTTCAGCTTGTCTTCATAGGAGGGGTGCTCCAGCTGCCGATCATCTTTGTGACCTCCCCTGGACTCACTCCAGCAGGTCCATGCCCTTCCTACACTGGGGGCCCTAGAGCTGGATGCAGTTCTCTTTAATAAACTCCCAAAGCTGTATTGCTAAAACACTATGACAGAATGTAGAAATTGCCATTATTTGTTTTGGAATAACTACCAGACCTTAGGAAAGAGTTTTTCAGGTATGCTTGAGTACACAAATGTATGAACAATTAGAAAAGCCTTGGTTCTGTGATAGTATGGCATCTTAATGCCAGGGGGAAAAATCCCCAAAATGTGCAAACAATACTTCAGCCGTGTCAGAAAGTACCATTCTACTGCGATTGAAAATGGCTTGTGGGACTGCAATGCGTAACTACCTAATAGCTCCTGTGTGAACAAAGTATTGTAGAGGGTAAGTACACTGTGTTAAAATACTGAAGTCTGCATCACAAGTGTCATTTATAGGTGAGCAAAAAGGGCAATATCTGATTCTGCTGCTCCTTACAGTGCATATGCAAATGCTGATGGCTGTATTCTGCTTCCATCCCCTTTTCTGCCTAATTAAATTTCTTGAAAAGACTCGTGGAAGTGGAAGGAGGTGACAGAGTTTTGCTATCTCCTGGCTCTTCCTCCAGCACTTGAGAAGTCACTAAGGATGACAGATTCAGTACAGAGATTTCTAAGCTAGATATGAGGTGTTAAGAGAAACAGAAATAATTTCTGTATCAGTGTTTCTGTTCCGTAAATGTTATGTCTCTGTATTTTAACTATCTATTGTGTATCCTTGGGGAACAGTACATGGTAAGTTCTTTGAGAAGGTCTTTAAACACTCTATGACAATTTCAGGAACTTTTTATTGTGGTTAATCCTAGGTCTTGTATGGCTAGTTAAGCCTCACCCAGAAAGCCTCACCCATCACAGTTTATATGTGTTATTATACTTTGGAATGTTAAGTGTTTTAGATGCAGTCTCTGTTGGGAGCTCTTATATAAAGAACAGGTTTTCTTCCATGAAACAAGCAAGTATTCAAAACACACACCCCTCCCCGCAAAAAATTCTGCAATTGCCTTGTATTGCTTAAGTTTTTAACAATTTGTGATACATTTTTTTTATAAAAAGAGAAATAAAAATAATGCTGTCACACACTGAGTTTTGAACAAACCTAAATCAAAGGATTAAGTGTTCTAAGCACTTAAGCACTTCATCCAATTAGTTCGTTTCAGTGTGGCTTTTCTATCTCTGAACTGCTTCTGGTAAACTTCGAATGCAGAAAGATAAACCCATTTATATGTTTCTACTACGGTACAGGTATGATGTTGTTTTTATCTACAAAGTAATTTTAATGTTTAAGTGTGCATATTGTTCATTTTATCTTTTTCCTTCTCTATGCCGATTCTTGGGATTTTTTTGTTTTGTTTTGTTTTTGTTTTACTAATTCACTATATTTTGTCACACTGAAATGGATTCTGAAGACCTTGAAACATCACTTTCTGGAATGACCAGCTGTTTCTGGCTCAATGTCTTGAAAAACAGATCACAATAAGTGCAACTATAGTTAAAAGGCGATTGCCTGCTCAGATGTCAACAGGTGAAATGTGATTGATGCATACACAATAGCCAACAAAATGCTTTGTTTGAGGAAATGGAAAGTGGCAAAGGAGAGGGGAGGGGAGCACACACATGAGATTGTAGTTTTTCTGTTTGCTTCACTGGTTTAGTCATTTATAGTAAAGTACTTTTCTAGAAGTTGAATCCCCTTCAGCTTCACTGTCTGGGATGGAATACACTATTAAAACTGCATGTTCTAAGGAAAATTATTAGCTTTTAAAAACTGGGATTTTTTTGCTCACTAACAAATTTGATTCTTCAAACATTGCTGTTTTCTGCAAAAACTGCTTCTTCCACTCATTATTATTTATTTAACTTTAAAGGTTCAAGTCAAAGTCATGCCAGATATTAATTATTTTAAAAAAAAGTGCTTGCTACTTATTACTTCTTTTGAATAGTATGTAGTTAAAATACAGAAGAAAAGGAATCTCTACCTATGATAAATCTGTCTGTGGAATAAAATAAAGCACAAAAAATAAAATAAACCACAAAAAATAAAATAAGCTGAAGATCATTGCATCATTTGCAAGCAGAAGAGGATAAGAAAGGAAAACTTGTACTCACATCTTCTATATTCCTTGAAAAAAACTTTGGGCCCTTCACTGCCTACACTGAGCAGTGGCTGACATACAAGAATGAAGAGCCTATCTACCCTGTGAGACACCTGAAGGCTCTCACATTCATAATCCCTTAGCCACCTAAGCACAATCAAATTATCACAACTTTCTACATCTGGGAAAGGATTGTGTACTTACAACACAAGCTGCGACTCTCTGATGCAAGCTCTAGTTATGAAAGCATGTAAGTGGGATCTGAATATCTAAATAAAATTGTCATCGCCTTTGTAGTTTCTGAGCTGATGCAAAAGTTGAACCCCTGCAATTAATTTTGTACAGTATGGAGAACAATGGCACATCACTATTGTAGAGGTGAATTTTGGCCAAACATGTTGTGTAATTCTGAGAGCAATGGAGGAAAATGCCTAAAGCCCAAAGTGCTAAATTGAACATTAACTTACCACGTGCTCAGAGGCTCTACCTGAATTTAGAGCTGCAAGTCTGTGTTTAAAAATGCATTGCCATTTCAGCAGGAAACAACCTGTTTATATGGAAAAGAGAAAGAGACAGAAAAATCCTATTTTGTATGTCATACTAAGGCAATGCTACTGGGAGGAAACAAATTAGATTGTCTACAGATGTAGCCTGCCTACATTCTAAACATGGAGAAAAACATATTCTTGCTAAGCATGTAATCTTCTGGCTAATACTGAAAATGTCTTCAAAGTTGTTGAACTGTTGTTTTGTTTTTCTGAACAAGGAGAGTAATTCTCTCCCTACGCATGAAGCCTTGATATTTTCTTAGTTCTTAATAGATCTTACATGTTCCTAAGTCTTCTCTGAGCCCTGAGCTGATGATGGTATGGACTTGCTATATTGCACTTAGCAATATTGTTGTGAGTCTCACAGAAGAGTAACAGTACTTACTTTTGTAAGTATTGTTAATTTTTTTCTGTTTAAACATAGATTTGTTAAATGCCTTCAAGTCCATTTAAGTAGGAAGACACTTTCAGAAACATCTCTCCCTTCCCTCACAGCTCTGCTGTTGTACATACAACTGTTACAGAGTTATTAGAGAACAATGGTACAGTTCCAACATTGTAGCTATAAATTTGGTGT
The DNA here is from genome assembly GCF_017590055.1 of Onychostruthus taczanowskii. Classification (NCBI taxonomy): domain Eukaryota; kingdom Metazoa; phylum Chordata; class Aves; order Passeriformes; family Passeridae; genus Onychostruthus; species Onychostruthus taczanowskii. Next base: position 544,184 of record NW_024502791.1, on the reverse strand, counting down.
GAGAATAGAGAAATCTTATTTTTTGTATGTAAACAACAGACAGTTCATAATGTAAGTAGTAACAATTGCCAATAAAACATTTCTTGACAATTAGCATATAGCTTAGTTTTACCTTGAACTGTCAGGACCTTCAGACATTTGTAAATGCCAGGAAGTGTCCTTCTGATTGTTGAAATATAAGCATAGTCTGCAACATGAAACTTGGAAACATCTCATTCCTGACCAATTCATGACAAATTTTGTTCATGACAAGACATGAAAAAACCAATATTTTGTTCAGCCAAATTTTGTTTATCAGTTCATGTGGTATTTATGACATACTTTAGACCACACTATACATACAGGAGTCTTAACATCTATAATAACACACTGCTAAAACCAAGAATGTTTATGCACATTTATGTATTTTTCTAACCATATGTCTGTAAAAAGAAAACCAAAATTCTAAAAGTTCATCAGAAATCATACATACTTATAGAGTATTCCTAGTGTACTTAAATAATCAAGCACTTTTCAATTTAACTATGTTTCATGTAGCTGTACTTGAAAGAGCATTTCTAAAATCTTAACCATGGAGTTTGTTTGTTGTATAATTAACAGGTTTTAAAGAATTATCAAATGAAAGAGGTTATAAATCTCAGTGTGAAAGAGCTATTATGATTTCCCATGCCGATCTGAGCCACAGACTCATCATGCGTTTTCTGCACAGGGCAAAGTCTTTGTCAACAATGTCTGACATAATGCATAAAAGATGGAGAGAAATGTGGCAGTCTTTAATCCTTGCATATGCTGCTTCCCATATGATTTATTTGGCTTGTCAGTGAGGTGCACATTTTCCAGGCATTATCCAAGTATCTCAATACCTGTGCCCAGAATGCTGTGGGAGCATTCAGATAGGCTCATGGTGGTAACTTTAGGGACATGTGCAATAACAGTACATTTTCTTGTGGTTTTGCAAGAGACTTATAAGAGCTGCCACAAAGCTTTCCCAAGCAGCCAATTTTAGTCAGATTCTTGTTTGTCTCAGCTTGCATTTTGACTGTTGTGTCAAATGATGGAGATGATGGAGTTGCAGGTACCAGCCAAAAACTTTAAGTGAAGGGCTTGAAGGTAGCTGAGAGAGCTAACTGTATGAAGGGGCTTTGCTCCCCTGGCTAAGCACCTGCAGCTTTTACCTCCAGGCAGATGTGGGCAGCAGGAGTCAGCACTACAGCATTTCAGCTTAGTATCCTGGAAATCCTCTTAGGCTTAGTAGGCAATCATGTCAAAGAAAGCATACCACGGCAGGTGGGGGCTCGTCCCCGGATCTGCACACCCTGCACCTGCATGACTGGCTATGCCTGCCTGCCTTGTGCTTGCCACAGTGTCCCACCCTTGCCAATATACCCTGCTCCTGCTTTAACCATCCAGGCCTGCATGGCCCATAGCCTCCTGCGTACGCCATCCCTGTCTGCATGCCCCATGCCTGCTTGTGTGCCGCAGCCCCCTCTGCCTCAGCCTGGAGCGTCCATTCCAGCCTCCTCACTCTGTGCCTGCCTGCGTGCCCCATTCTTGCCCACACGCCCATCCCTTCCCAAACATAGAACCCTCGCCCTCTCTGTCTCTGTTCCCCATTGCTGCCTGCACCTCCTGCGGCCACTCGTGCGTTCCGTCCTCCCCGGAGAGCCCCGTCCCCAGGGCCGCCCATCGCCACCCGAGCCCCGGTGGGCACCGTCCGCCCTCGGTCCGCACCCCTGCCCGGAGGACCCTCGGGGGCGGTGGCGGGCGGGGGCGGACCGTCGTGGGCGGCTCCCCGCTTCCCTCCCCGCCGTCCGGCAGCGGGGGGCCGCGCTCCCGCGTACCTCCCTGCCCTGCGGGGCCCGGAGGCGCCGCGCACCCCGCGCCGCTCGCAGAGGCGCGCAGGGGCGGCCCGAGGCAGGCGGAGCGCCGCGGGAGCAGGATGGCCGCGGGGCAGCGCCGGGGCACTGCCGCCTCCCCGCTCGCCCTCGCCCTGGGGCTCCTCGCCGTCGCACAGGTAAGGGGGCTCGCGGGTCGCCCACCCGCCTCTCCGGGACACGGCTGCCCCGTCACCCTGGGGCCGCGAGAGGTCCGCACCTGCGGCTGCCGCGGTGCTCCCGGGCTGCGGTCGGCTCCTCCTCGGCGGCAGGTAGCTGCCGCCGCTGCCCGCAGCCCCTGCCCGCACGGCGGGCGGCCGGGGGACTCTGCCGGCTGCTGGGTTTGCCGAGCGCACGTCTCCGTGAGCCTGGTTGGTCTCGCCAGCTCCCTGAAAGGGAAGGGTCGTTGTAAAAGTTGCGATGTTGCTGAGCTTTTCCGAGTGTCGGGAGTGAGGTTCTCAGCCTGCTCCATTGCGGGGAAATACTCTCCAAGATACAGAGGAACTTAGAGAGTCCCCGCCTGGGTTTCTCACAAGGGTGTTTATTTCCGAAAGTCGAGACCTGAGCCGGGGCCGTGTCAGTGCGTTTCCCTTGGGTGTAATTTACATCCTCTAACGTGCTTTGCAGGTAGTTTGTTTTGCTTATTCATCAATTTGCCATTGCCCAGCTTTCATTTCAAACTCCTGCAAAACAAAACAAAGTAATGATAATATTAATAACAATACAAACTTACTGAGGGTGCACCAGTTACCACTCTGGAGACAATGTATGAGCTCACTTTCACCTTTATTTGTGCCTTTAGGGGGGAAAAAAAAAAAAAAAAAAAAAAAAAAGTGAAAACATGGCTCTCTAAAACTGTTCCCATTTGATTTTGTTCTTAAATTTCAAAGATGAATTTTAAACAAGTAATAGCACATTTCAGTAGCGATGAAATTTTTGTGTTTAGGGCAATATCTTAACTCTCTTAAGAAAACAACAAACACCTTAATTTTAAAAATTACAGGTCACTTGAAATAGACATAATTATCTGTATTTGAATTTTTGGTCTCCTTTTGTGCTCATGAAATGTGTTTTATCCTCTCTTGAACCTCTGCAGTAACTGTACATCCATGGGCAAGTTAGCCTAGTGGCCTGAGTAAAGTTTTTAATTTTGATAGAGAAACTTTTCTATTAGTTTGCTTTGCCTTCTGTTATTGCACTACTTCGGGCTCCATGCAAGGAATTTATTCAAAAGCACTGTGGAGTGCCATGAGGGATGAAGTGTGATGCTAGCCTGCACCTGTAGGCATGTGGCCAGGACTGGATCAGGACTATGCCACTGGAAAAGTTGTTGAAAATGGTTGCAGGTTGCTTTGGTAGCACTGGTATCCTCAGGATGCCCAGACTGGCCCATAGAGACCAGTGTCTAATGACATCTACTGTCTTTTCTGATATAGGCCACTAGAATTGTAATGGCTGTGATCCTGCAATGGAAATCTCATCTGCCACTTCCTTTAATCCTGCCCCCAATTCTCTTCCCAGGACTAAGATCGAGCTGATCTCCCTTGGCACTCTGCTCTCTCCCTGCTTATCCTGTGCACCTGCTTTCCCTCCTTCCTGCAAGCAGTTCTGCTTTGTGAGGAATTGAAATATCTCCTTATTTCTTTTTACAAGAAATACAGACTATTCAGGTTTCCATTTGAAAATTGTGGAGTGATAGAGATGCAGCGCGATGGTTTGGGAGCTAAGACAGGTAGTTTAGTTTCCCCTGGCTTATATGTTGGATACTTAGTTACAACAATTTCATTTTACACTTACTGAGATAGTGTTACTCTTGAAATAGCATTTTGGCACTGCCTCCTGCCGCTATTCTCAAATTTACACACAGACAGCGCAAGTAAAATCAGTTATCCTCATGGGCAGCATTTCCTAGGGCCAAGAACGTAATCAGCTTGGGAAACCTCCTGTTGTTTTGCTTGCATCTGTAATGCGAGATAGTGGAGTAAGTGGGGATTAAAGTTATGCTTCACTGAGCAGCCACAGGTTAGACGGCTGTGTGCCTGTATTACAAAGAAGGTGTATATATGTGTGTGTGTGTGTCTATATATAAAAACAAACTGCAATTGTGTAATGCTGCATGTGTTAATCTAAAATTCTGATTAAATTAAGGTGAAAAATTATTCTTCTCATTTACTAAGTATGACCATATATTTATGATTTGGAGATATTTCTATACCATTCTATATTATCATGACATGGTTTAGATTGAAAGAGACCTAAGTATAATCTGGTTCCAAATTCCCTGACATGGGCAGGGTCACCTTCCATCAGGCTAGGCTGCTGAAAGCCCCATGCAGCCTGACTCTGAACCAGTTATAGGACAAAAGAGCATGCTAAATCCTTTTCATACTTTTCTTCTTTCTTTAGTTTTTTTTTTTAAATTATTTTACTAATTTTTAAGGAGAAATAAACTGACTCTTCAAATCATGTGTTGTTGTTATTACTATGTTATTACTATTTTAATTATTATTTTAAATAGTTATTGCTATTTTTAAACTAGATCAAATTGAGTCTTTTCAGTAGTGATAAATATAATCTATTAATAAATGTAGGTCTGAACTCTGTTCAAGCTCTATTTTGGAATTAAGTACAAATTTGCTTCGGTTGACATGTTCTCCTACTGCATTCTCAGTTCACTGTTTCTGTGGAATTTCAATTTCCTCTTAACTTTTCCCATAATTTTTAATGGATACAACTTTTTTTTTTCTTTCATAATTTTTTTCTCATTTGGGTCTATAAATTAATATACTGGCTTTTAGTGGAACTTCTCTTATTAGGATGATTCTTCTCACAGGGATTTATTTTTTCATATTTGTGGTTGCAATTATAGCAGATACCTCACCAAAAGAACATAAACTACCATCTAAAATTGAATTGTGCGTAATAGTTATTGTAGCAGATGCAGTTTTTACTCTGCCTAAAACTTTGTGTGTGAGCTTGTGGATAAGTGCATGTGCACATGTGTTTTATGGGCTGATAGGATATGAGCAGGTTTAGGTCTGGAAGGGGTGTAAGCAAATGTAGGCCATTGGTAAGCAGATTTTTCATGGTGGCCATTGTATTCTCAGACTATTTAAGCCATGCATTTGCTATATGCTGCTCTATTTTGTATTTAAATAATTGTGCTTGCTACAGTGTACCTTTGTTATGTCCACAATACATGTTACATGTTACAGAGTGGAAGGAAGTAAAGTGGTGGTGTTTTGAGCGTCAGGAAATAGTCATATGGAAAAGAGAGCATCTTTTTAAAACAGTTACATGTAATGACAAAATAATTATATTCATATAAGTGCTTAATAATATTAAGCAGTTACCTTTATCCTTCCCCAGAAAAATACTTAACAAGTGAAAATCCACTGAGTTTTGTTCCATTGTCTAGAGAAGACTATAACTTCCTCTTCTACTGGGAAAATTTGCAAATAAAGCCAGTCAAAGATACTGAAAATAAAAACACACTCCCTACACTCCTCTGAAATTAGTTCTGACTGAAGAATTTAGATCCTCTTACTATAATGTGGTGAGGTTTGAAAAACTGGCCATATAATAGTAAGAGGATCTAAATGCTTTAATCAGCAACAATTTCGAATAAGACTGCAGGAAAAACATGAGATGAGGACAAAATATTAGGATACAAGTCCTGTATATATATGGGTCAATTAGACAGCCAAAAATCATGAAAAATCATGATAAAATATCACGGTGCCCCTACTTGCTTCGTGTACAGCCATCTTGAAAGAGTTTTTACCCATCAAAGCAATTTTGTAGTGTGTTTTTCATAAATCTTGGAAGCATTGTGATAAAAATTATATCGATGAACCTAATTATGGCTGGCAATATTAAATCTGAACAAACTCAAAAGTAGTTTCATCTTCTTGTGGAAGGTTTAAGTAAACTTCTGTTACGTTAATGACTAGAGATTTCTTTTGAAATTTGTAGTATATCAAATGGATTCTTGAGTTATATTGTCAACTCAAGGCAAAAAATTAGTGAAGTATATCTTTTTTTGCATCATCATCTGACATATTGAACTTCCTGTTTTTTTACCCTTCCCTTCCAATTATCACAGAATCATAGTCTGAATAAGGTTTGCAGAGACCTCTAGACACCATCCTGCCCAATCCCCCCAGTCGAGCGGGGTTCTATAGAGCTGCCCAGGATCATATCCAGGCAGCTTTTGACAGTCTTCAGAGAAGGACACTCCACCATCTCTCTGGGAAACCAATTCCAGGGCTCACCCTCAGAGTGTCCTAATGGCTGGAGTGAACGTCCCGTGTTGCAGTCTGCAAACATTGCCTCATATTCTGTTGCTGGGCGTCACTGAAAAGAGCCTGATTGTGTCTTCTTTGCACCCTCCCTTCAGGTATTTATATACGTTAATAGGATCTCCCCTAGCCTGCCTTTCTCCAGGCCCTCTCAGCCTGTCAGTCCAGTTCCCCCATAATTGCTGTGGCCATTTGTTGGACTCCTCTTGTATGTCCATCTCTGTTGTGCGCTGGAGAGTCTGGAACTGGATACAAGTCTCTAGGCGTGGCCTCATCAGCGCTGAGTTTATGGGAAGGATCCTTTCCCTCAGACTACTGGCAGACCAGGATAACATTTGCCTTCTCTAGTGCAAGGGAAACTGGCTAATGGTCAGTTTTGTGTCTACCAGCTCTGACTGTGCCCAATCTTTTCCCACAGAGCTGTTCTTTACTTTAAGAAACTACTTTGGGCTAGCTTTTTACCATGGTGGGCTAACTTCAACCTGTAGTAAGTACACCTGGCTTCAACTGATTGTTTTTAGGAAGGATTAATGGAAAACTGTATTGCCATTTCTGAGAATTCAGGTGTATGGGACAAAATTTAATTTAAAACAGTTCTTATGACCTTTCTTTCATGAAAACCTTAAGTCCCCTTAGTTTCTTTGTGAAGAAGGGTTAAATATTTAGCAAGAGAAAGGACTTGCACTGGGAATGTCGATTGCTGGAATTATGAAAGTGGGAATAAGCTTGCTTATGTTAGAGATCTCTTGAGCATTCATAACCTGCAGCTCACTAGAGATTTAAGCCCTCAGCATTTTCACACATTTTCACAGGCCATATGTGAATATGTGCGTATGTGAATATGTGCAGGGAAAGAAGCAATACTTCCTCTTCTCCTGTTGCATCAAAGTCAGGTTAATCACAAAATGCTATTACATATGGATCCTGTAGCAGTCATATTTTCACAGTAATGGGTGTGTACAAAAGGTAGGGTGAATCAAGGGTTTGTGCATGCGGATTAAAAAAGAGCTACAGCTGATTCAGGGATAAACAGAGAGGATGGGAATATTTTAGCACTGGTCTGATTGTACAGTTTCTGACAAGATCTCTGAAAATATTAGCAGTTGTTCTTGACCCCAATAAACCCCTCTTCAGGATAAAGGGAAAAGGAAAGCTATATTTCTGTAGCATCTATCTGATTTGAAATTTTTTCTCTTTCCTCATTTCATTATGAATGTCAGATTTCACGGGGTTAAAAATACTTCCCTTTTCATGAACATTTCCTGCAATGATTGGTTTGATAATGCTACCATACAATTAAGTGCACACAAGGATATGCTGTGATCATTAATGAGTGATGGCAGAATTGTTTCATCAATATATTCTTCAAAAAGTGGAGGTATAATTTTTGGTAATATGGATTAGATTGCTAGTATCACATTTCAGGTTTATACCTCTGTAAATTGCTTCTCTTAGCACAGAAATGAAAATTAAAATTTAAATGCATCTCTGTTCTTGGTGTAGAAGTTCACATTGGGTGCATGAAGTGAGCGCTACCAGAGCTTTATGGGAATCTCAGAGGATGTAAATTACTGCTGCTAGTTTTTCCCAAGGATTAAGGAATTCTGTGTGGCTATCAGATAGGCCTTTGTTTTTCCAGGATTTTTGAAAGTCTTGGTTAGAAATAGAATGTTTTCCTTAGACTTTTCTTAGACTTTCACTTAAAATGAAAAAGAAAAAAAATCATTTTTCACTGTAATCCACACTTCAGTAATTTTACTCTTCAGTGTCCTTACTTTAGTTTGTTTGTTCGGGAGGTGTTGTGTTGTTGTTGTTGTTTTTTTGTTGTTGTTGTTGGTTTTTTTTTTGTTGTTGTTTTTTGGTTTTTTTTTGTTTTTTGTAATGAAAACCACAATAAAATATGCCTGCCTGTGATATAGACATAATGAAATGTGATAAAGTCTTCTATTGAGATGAGGTATGGTGAATAGACTAGCAAGTCATGGGCTGAATTTTGCACCACTTTGCCATTTTACATTATTCTCTGTATGCTTCTGGTCCTACATTTTAAATCCTCCTCTAACAGCTCCTGTACAGCATGTGTACATGTTGCTATTGCACACCTTAAGGCACTTTGTATTCTGAATTTGCAGTTCTGTCCCACCTGCAAGCAAGATGTTTCTGTTACAGTAAGCAATGCAATGTAATGGTAAAGTAACATGTCATTTACAAGACTTGGTGAATAATGCCATGTGCATCTGAGTCATGCCTCTATTAAATTTAATTAAACTCTTTACACTCTTTTCAGTCTTAAGGGTATATTTTTTATGCCTTTTGAGAGAAATGTGCAGTCAGCATAATTATTAAACATGTATGTGCAAGGAAAGCTACCAAGAGGGGGAGAGGTAGAGAGCAAGGAGGCAGTTCAAGGCCTTTTGGAAATACATCTATTGGAGCTGCAGAAGTTATCCTAGAATACATTCTGGGATGACTATATCACTGGTATTGTTGGACACAGTCGTATTTCTTTAAGTGGAAGAAGAAAAGAAAGGAGAAAAAGATGCTGCATCACTTGGACTGAACATATATAGGTGAAATTGTATTACAACAATGTGTTCTGCTGAACTACAGAAAGCCTGTGTTCTTTAATGTTCTACTGAGCGGACAAAAGCACTATTATACGTGCTGCTTACATACCAATTCAAGGCTGGTGTGGAAATGGAGGGGGTGATCTAGCAGGACTGTCTGATCTTGGCCAATAACATCCATCAGAGCAATTAAACAAAGATTATTCTTGCATCCATGCTTCAGATTTTCATAGTTCTATATGGCTAGATGTCATAAATAATGATTATATTACATCAGTCCCAGATATGGCTTGTGGAGTGTTGTTTGATTCGGCTACTTTTGACTCAACCAAATTTTTCCAGAATTTTAATCTGTACCTATATATTTTTTTAAAACTGACCCCATGTATAATAAGGTATTTAATAATGGAAGAATGGATTTATACAAAACTGCCAGTAATTTTATTCATTTAGTTTTGTTTTGACTTGCAGATTAAATGGGCGTGGGTATTGCATTAAATAGAAAGACCTGCTTTTGGATTTTTACATTGTTACAATGATAATGCCATTCTCTGTGTAACTCAGGTGGCTGCAGGAACCAGTTTTTCCTTGTACTGTAAATTTTTTTGGATTCTGTGAAGAGTTGACATGAAGGAGAGACTTTATGTATAAGAATGATGCTGCTATGTAATATAATAGCCAAACACTAGTCCTGTGTGGCTACATCTTTTATTTGATTTTATTTTATTTCTCTCAGTGTTTTTTTTAGATGAAATAGAGGGTAGCCACATTCATCCTGACTTACACTAACTCTTAAAGAAATAAGATGGTGAGATAATAATCTCTTTCTTATTTCTATGGGCTTGGCTACAATATGTTGGGTTGGACAGTGGAAATGAAGAAGGAAAAATTTTTTTTTTTTAACAGGTGATTTACATTTCAAGAGTAAATGAGCATGGCAAAACAAGAACTATTTAATTTGGGGTTTTGAGTCAACGACCAGGAAATAACCTTATCTTTGCATTATTTTATTTATTCAATTTTCTGATGTACATCTCTTTGAAACCGTGATTGTAGAACATACCTTCAATGGCAAATTTTAAACATGACTGCCCTGGGTAAATGATAGTGAGTTTGTAGTGTAGAAAGGATTTATTATTTCATGAATGGCTTGTTCAAGGAAGCTGAGCACAGGGATTACTCAAGTGACATTAGTTTCTGATATAATTTGGAAAGCTAACTTCAAGTTCTTACTGCAGTAACAGAGAAATCTACTAGACACTGAACAGCCATGCATTGAAGAATGTTTTTATCTCCTAGAAAAGACACATAAGGGAAAAAAAAAAAAAAACCCAGGAAGACTTGATGCTCGGTTGCTGTTCAGATGAAGAAATGTAGCAGAATTCATCAGACAGGAAGAAGTTTCTGCACTTCCCCTGACTGATTGACCTGTGTCAGTCAGGGGACATTAAGATGAAAAGAGATGTGCTTAATATTTCAGACAGATATTATAAAACTGAGTGCACAGTTGATGGTGGGAAATATGACTGTACTAACTGCATGTGTGAATATGAAATCCAGAAAATTATTAGACATGGTGCTAAAAGGCAATTTTGGGAAATTATTTTAAAGTCATAGTTGAACATTTTTAAATGAAATGTCTTTTTAACAGAAGAAAATTGTCCCTAGGAAAACCTTACTATTAGAGATTTTAGAAATTTTAGAAACTATTCTTATTTCTTTTGAAGCCTTCATTTTCCTTATGTTTAAAGTAAAAAAAAACCCCAAAAAAACAAAACAAAACAAAAAAAAATCCAAAAAACCCCACAAAACCCCAACCAAACAAAAAAATAAAACAAACAACAAAAACAAAACCCCAAAACCAACCAACTTAATCATACTTAAAATATATTTTTTTCTTCCGTAATTGTGTGAAACTTTGTACTTCGTACCAGGTCAAAGTGGACTATTCTCAAATCAATTTAGCTAGTGAGACCTGCAAGCTGTTCATAATGTTTTGGTGGAGGGTGAATGGTGTTTGAATTTTCATTTTTTCCCCAGATTTTTAAGACTTCTTGAGGGGTAGGAGTCTTTTATTTTATTTTTCTTCTTACCTCTTTTCTTTTTAAACTGTAGCAACAATATATATAATCAAATCTCTGTAACGAAGGAGCATGTCTTCCTGGTCAATCTTAACAAGCTAAAATTGCCTTGTTCCTTGTCCTTATGTCCTCTCTCCTGAAATTAATGGAGCTGTTCTCAAACATGTTGATATAAATTAAATTTTTGCATTGAATGTGAAATATTTTTGAGCAATTATGACAGAGCTCCTATTTCTTTTCCTTTTCCTCTTAAAAACCTTCTACCTCCTGACTTTTCTTCTGTCCCCACATGAACTTACTCAGAATGGGATATTTTGTTCTTAGATCCTGCCACAGGATCAAGCTGAGGCCTTGAATTTCTAATGCATCTAATGTACACTGTATTTTGCATTCTTTATATGGCTTTTTAAGTTGTAGAAGAGAGATAAGACTTTATATTTTCTGGTGTCTTTTGTATTTTTTGTATGGTTTTGAAGCAGAAATTTGTATGTTCTTTATGAAGTACACAGCACAACCTAGTTCTTGACAAAGTTATTCAGGAGAAATTGCAATTTAAATAACTACTGTGAAAACCACAGGCTTTAATGGCAGAATCTCTGCTACCTGCATTTTTGCTAGCAGAGTGTTTTCAGATTACAGGATTAGCACCTGAAAATTATGTTTAAAATAACTGAAGTTAGATTTTTTCCACATGACAGCTCTGAAATTCAACTAAGCATCTGCTGGCAGCTTTTTTCTTGCTTGTAATAACAAGATTATATGTCTCCTTCCCAAAGCCTGCCTTGTGTAAAGACATCCTTCAAAATCTTTCTCTGTGCTCTTGCCATCATTACCCCTGCTTTGGGAATGATATTCAGCTTTTTCCAAGTTTACAGCTACTGATAAATTTGTCTGGAATGCTGGGTAAAATCATGGTCTGGAAAGCAATTTCTAGAACAAAAATTAGGAAGAAACTTCCGCTGTTTAAGTACTGTGCCATAATGCTTTTGTCAAATCTTTGTAGCCTAGCTAAAATACAACAGACAGAAACCAAAGAACTGACAGTACATCTTTTCATCTGGAGACACCGCTTTCATGAAAAATTCCATCTACGATTCTTCATGTTTGTGTATGTGTCTAGCTGGTTGTCTGTATAATACAGACACTTCATTGTGTCTGTATTATACAGACAAGACTGGAAGTGGGATATATTGAACCTGATAACTGTATTTAATTTTTCAAACTGATTTTTTGGTACCTTTGCAATACTTGCAGTAGAAATATTTGTCTGAATAGTACCATGTGTTATGAACTTGGAATTGAGAATGGATTCTTGATTGCATAAAAAACATAGAACATCAAATATCTTAAAGACAACATAATGTTCACAACCATTATTTTTTCTTCTATGTCCTATTTTAGCAAAACAGGAGGATTTTTGTTTGGTTTTAAACTTCTAGAAGTACATGAGAAACACTTCATGCTGTTCATATTTTTGCTGGTTTTCAGTGGTTTTGCTTATGTTTGCATTTTCTAAGTATTTCATAATGTCAGGATGGAAGACTGTATATGTAAGCTGCTCTGATTTGAAAAATTTAGATGGTCCTATGAGATGAAGGTAGCATGGAGTTTCATTTAACCTAATAGGATTTTTTCCACTTGTTCTGAAATCTAAAGCCTGTGGATTCAAAGAATCCTAGTTTCTAAAGAGCTCTGGGATGTATAGTTGTACCTCTGAGAAGGACAAATAACTTACATTGAATTGCAGAATTTAAGAGAGTTCAAATCATCTTCAATGCGTGCTAGAATGATTAAAAGGAGTATATGGTCACATGGCAATGTGGATATTCTTCCCATGTCATTGGTAAGGCATGTTTTTGTGGATTCTGAAATGGTGGAATTTTTAATCTGGTTATTGTTCATGTTTAACAGCATCTTTTTCACTTGATGCTGTATTCAAAGTTGTGAAAGACTGAGCAATAGAGATCTGAAAAACTCTTTCAAAGAACTTAACTAGAGCAATTTTTTTTTGTTAACTGTTTAAGAGGTGAGCCTTTCCCTCCTCCTTTCTGTGTGACTTGTTTCTTAGAAATCACATATCATTATGCTGAGAAATCTAGGGATTCTCCCATACAGCAGTAGTGAGAGAATGAAATTACTGGGGTTAGGTTACAGCTTCAAATCACTTCAGCTGGTGTCATGTCTCTGAGGAGTGCAGCAAGAGATGTGCTCGTGACAAAATTTTTTTTGTTTGGTTTTGTTTTTTGTGTTGGTTGTTGTTGTTTTGGTTTGGTTTTTATTTTTTTTTTCCTTTAAATAAAGGAAAGTGAACATCTATGGAGCCTCAAACAGTGAATGTTTGAAACTGTTCCTTTCCAGTCAGCAACAGGTAGAAATTCGCTGTTAACATTCTCATAGAGAATGAGAAAGAAGAAACATGCCTTTCATATTTTTAACACAATCTGGAAAATAGGAAATCATTGCAGGACATTGAAAGCTGATGGTTATTGGATGCAAAAATAAAAGTAATTCAGTTAAAAAAGAATGAAATATGAATTTTTAAAGACAGAATAAGGCAGAAATAATCTGAAAACATTTTCAAATAATTAAGTACAATATCTAAACTATGGCATTTGAGATTGTGTTTATCTTCAGTAGCAACAAGTAGTTTGACATCTTGGGTAATGAAAGTAAAAATATATGAGTACTGTTTTTAACTACTTGGTCAAAGAGGGTAGATCTGCCTTTAGGAATCTTGTTTACATAAATCACAATATTAAATGAACATAAGTAACCTATGTTTATTATTCTTAACTCCAATGGTAAACTAATGAAGAAAAGCAAAGCAGCATTATTTTTTGTGTTTAAGCAGAACAAAGAAAGCAAACAAAAAGTCATTCTGTGCCATTTCCTGAATAGACTTTGTAGGTGCTGCTTTGAAACCATTTCCTTAAATATTGTATCTATGCCATAAATTTTGCCATACCACTACCTATTACAAATGTTTGAAAAAACAGAGTTTTAGCAAGGTTATCTTCAGACTAGAGTACTTTCAAGAAGATACTTTAATTTCCAAGAAAGAGAAAATTAAAAAAAATCTGCAAAGGGATGGTTCAGAGGAAGTTATGAAAACAGAATAGAGAATAGCCCTGGATTTTCACTTAAGGAATTCCTCTAGCAACATTCATGAACAGGCACAGAAATCTCACTGGAAATATTTTGAATAGTTATAATCGCCCATTGGAAAAGAGTTTTGAGGCAAGATGGACAGAAGCAATTAACTGAGAAGGTAAGTGGATCCTTAATATGATAAACACTTAACTTCTTATGATGTCCCTTATCTTTGGAGGTAAGTATTTCCTTTTGGTTTTTTTCTTGGGGTTTTTTTTTTTTTTTCCCCTAGGCCTTTAACTAAAAATTTATTTATTCTGATGTAGCTTTTAGACTTGGACTTCTCTTGGCTACCAATTCATTCTTTAGATCAATGAAGGAAGGAAGGAAAAAAGGGAGGGAGAGAGGGAGGGAGGGAGGGAGGGTAAAGTGATTAGTTTAGTGTTGGCAGTCTCTTACTTTCACAGAATTGCTATAACCATTGCACTCTGTTTTCTTATGCTTCTATCTCTTCTTCACCTCCTACCTCTTCAAGACTACCAGCAAAAATAAACAATTTTTCCTACAGTAACATAGTATGTCTTGCTGAAAGCAAAGTTTAATACAAAGATTTAATGATACTGGTTATAGAAAACCAGTGGGGAATTTGTTCCTTCTTAACTCTGAATAACAGGATAACAAGTTATGTATCTACAGAATGTTGGAAGAATCATTCACATCCTCTCCTTATTTATTTCTCCCTCCCCTTGTTCCCCCACCCACATTTTTCTGAAGCTCTGGATGTTTCCCATGGCTTGAAGGATGTTGAGCTTCATGTGCAAGTGTTACTGCTTACTTGAATAGCTTTCCTTGTTCTTGTGTGTGTAATTTTCCTCATTCAGAAGCCACTTGCCAGATTCTTAAGTCATCATCCTTGTCCTTTTCTCAAGATCATCTGGCATGTTCCATTTAACAAATTCTTTGTTGTAGGGGTGCGAATGATGTGTTCAGTGTTCCCTCATGGAGTACATCAATTTGTGCCTCTAGATACTTTGTATAAAGGATACATGTCTGTCATTTCCAGTGTGTTTGGTTGTGTGTGAGTGGTAAGCATGTGACGGACTTTCTGAAACTGGTCTCTTATCTGAAATGAGCCACTTGTGGGATTTTATCCAGCACTTTCCTTATAGCCCTACCAAGCAAAAGTATCCCTAAGTGGATCTCTCTGTATGTCATGTAATTGCTTTTGGTAAATAACTTGTTTTCAGCTTTTGTATTATCCATTGTTATAGGCTCTTGGCTGTCTTGATTAGTGTGATCATAAATTCTCATACCATAATTAATTTTGTTAGTCTTTTGCAGCTTGTTTAGAGTGGTTTGGATAATTAGGTCTGTGTTCTTTGTAACTGTATTTTGTTCAATAAATGAGACAGAGCATACCATTTAAATAAAATGGAATACAACAAATAAAGAGAAGCATGAGAAATAATGTACTAACAGCAAATTAATCCTTTTTTAATCTTCTGTTAATCTTTTGTTTTCTAATCAAAGCAAGTTACCACTGAATGCATTTTTATTTGAAAAAATGTTGATGTTGTTGTTGTCTTCTTCAGGAACTGTCATAGTCCTGTTAAAGGACCGTTCAGTGTTAGAATCTAGAACATAAGAAATATCTAAAGACAACTGGAAATCATAACCTGAAATAAATTAATCATCACTGAGAACAACATTTATAATTGATTTGTCCAGATATGAATTATATGGTATTTTAATACGACAGTATTTGAAAACTCAAATTCTGCAACATTGACATTATTTTCTCTGCTGAAGTTTTTCCTGTTCTTGGTATCTCCACTGTCACCCCAAATTGTGGCAAAATTTCACAGAAATTTAGAGAAGGGGTTTTTCTGTTTGCTTTCTTTTGTTTTTTTAGTACAGTGTCCTGTCCCAGAGAGCTAAAAATTAGAAGGTTATTGCTTGTCTGTTTCTGCAGTCCTGTGATCAGAAGAAAAAAGAGGAGCACATTGTGGGTCAAAGTCACCAGCGAGCCAGCAATAGAAACATAGATTTATTCTTATACATGAAAAAAGTGATAAGGAAACATTACAGTGGAGAGTAATAGATACAGTAGAATGGCATATAGGTGAGTAATAACCACAGACAAGCTAGAGGAACAGAAAAAAAAGATGCAAAAAATGATACACAAATTCGTATGATTTGTTGATGTTTTGTGTCTGATTTTGGTCTTTTTTATGTATTGAGGCAAAATAAGTGAAAATTATATTAGTATTAATCATAATCTAACATGCTTTTGTAGACATTTGCTACGTTTAATGAAAATGGGACTTTAAAGTTGAGAACAAAATGGGTTTTATTATTTTAATTTTACCTTCTGCTTTATCTGCTTAATAGAATATTTCCCAAAAGATCTGCATCTATAGAGAGACTTACATTGAAATTTAAACATCAGCTATGAAAGATACCAATATATTGACCCAAGATTACTTACTTTTCATTACATATTGTTGCTCAAAAGCAATATTTACCCCTTACAGCAGGTGCAATATTTTGGTATGGTACAGGAGATGGGATTTCTTTACAATAAGGTTATTTAAACTGGGAGATAGTAGTAGCAGCTTCACTATTTCAGGGTTACACACTAAGAGCTAAGCGCAACAAACATATCCCAGAAACTTTGGTCAGCAGAGCTGAGAGGAATGGGAGTGCATGACTCCTCAAGTACCCTGTCTTGAGGCAGCACTGGGACTAGAAGCCTGCTAGATCCTGGGGTTTTCTTTCACCCTATGAGGAAGCTGAATTATACAGTAGTCCTCATGTTAGTGAAGGTCTGCTGCTGATCATGGAAATTAGCACTGCAAGAGAGTTGCTCATAAACTGCAGGTGGCTAAAAACCACATGTTGATTGCCCAAATATTAAGTATGTGATCATATAAGGAATTCTGTATGATGTCTGTATCAGCAGGAGATAAATTTAACCACAAAGGGATAAATTAGATAAAACTAGTGAAGTACACATTCCAGAATGCAGGCAATTAGCCAAAGATGCATATTTCAACCCAGTAAGGTATGTGATGCCATTTTAAGTAGGTGGGAAAGCAGAAAAGCACGTTTACACATGTTACTTCTTGGGAACCATCCTGCATTGTACAGAGACACTTTAGATCAGCTAGTCAAGGAGATAACAGTACTCAGTAAGATCACCACTTCATTCAAGGAGATTGAGACCTTTGATTCTAGGGTTTTACAATTACTGTTCTGTTTTTATGTACTGTGCTGTATGAAATTAAAAACTACTGAGCAATTTGAAGAGTAATAGGCTACATTAGACCTGAAGTGACTATAACAACAAAAAGAATGTATTATTTGCATTACTCAGTTTTTCTGTAATTCTTTAAACATGCTTACTTTCATTTTTCAGGGAAAGGTTTTCTATTTATTGGACTGTTATCTGGGAAAACTACCACAAGCCTTTGCTTTTCTAAGAGTTGACTGAGCCAACATGCCCAAATCACCATGTATGGTATGGTGTGTACATTAGCTCCTGAGCAGCATGTGCTGCATGTTCTGTGACCTTAGTGGTTCAGAATTTAGCACAGAGGCCTTTTTCAAGTAAAATAAATAAGACAAACTGCATGCCCCTCCTAACAACATATTTTAAAGGAATGTGCATATATATATATATATATATATGTATGAAATTTATATATGTGTGAGTGTTTAAAAATTTTGATAAGGACAGAGTGAGTATTAAGAATTTTTTCTCTATAAAAGTATATACATATGGTGTGCAAATTTGTATGGATTTTATGTCTATGAAAAATAGCTTGATGCTGAAAGATATGCAAAACAAAGCTTGTTTATCAAAAAGAACATGCATATTTCTGTAATAAGTTTGTTTTCCCCTACCTCTAGCAGGGAAAATATAGAATGAATTGTAGAAAATATGCAATGAATTGATCATTTTAATACATTAAACTAAATCCTAATTTTGAAGTGTCAAAGTTGTTGAGCACTCCAAAAGTACTCATTTTAATGTTATTTAGTAATATGGTGGTCAGCAGTCACTTTTATGGAATGCTTATAGACTAAGGAAATACAGGTTTATTTGAAAACTGGTAAGCAGTGCTTTTAATCAGTCTGACAGTAAAAATGATTCTTATATTTTCTTCTTTGGAACATTACCGAGGTAATCTATAAAGAGGTGTATTGAGGTTATTTCATTTTCATATATCACATACATATTCCCAAGAGGAAGGGGCTGCTAAAATAGCGGTGGACAGGACAGTTCTTGCAATACTGTATTTTCCTGAATTTGGTCTGAACACTATGCATTGCTACTTTTCAGCAACCTGAAAGGCCCTCCTGATCTGCATGTGAGCTAAATGCCATCTGGGGAATGAAGGGATTGAGAACAACCTTGCTGTGAAGGACTGGGGGTGCAGGTTGTTGAGAGGCTGGACATGACCCAGTCATGAGCAATCCCAGCCCAGAAAGCCAAACGTGCCCTGGGCTGCATCCAAAGCAGCGTGGGCAGCAGGGCCAGGGAGGGATTCTGCCCCTCCTACTCCACGATTGTGAGACTCCACTTGGAATAATGCATCCAGCTCTGGGTCTCTCAGTACAAGAATTACGGATTAGAGGGATGTCCACGAAGATAGCCAGAGTGCTGGAGCACCTCTTCTATGAAGATAGACTGAGAGAGCTGGAGGTGTTCAGCCCAGAAAAGAGAAGGCTCCATAGGGATGTTACAGTAGTATTCTATAAGGATCCTGTAGGAAATATGGGGACAGACATTTTAGCAGTATCTCCTGTGATAGGACAAGAGGTAATGGTTTTAACCTGTAAGAGGGTAGATTCAGACTAGATGTGAGGAAGAAATTTTTTACAACAAAGGTGGTGACGCACTGGAACAGGTTGCCCAGAGAAGTTGTGGATGCCTCATCTCTTGAAGTGTTCAAAGACAGGTTGTATGGGGCTTTGAGCAACCTAGTTTAGTTGAAGATGTCCTTCTCATCACAGAGACCCTGGACTAGATGATTTCTAAAGATCCCTTCCCATCCAGACTATTCTATGATTCTAAATATGAAATAGAAAGAAAATAGTCTTATTTGTACAATATTATTGTGTGAGTGGAGTTGGTGGGAGGAAGGAGTACTGGTTAAAGGCTGCCAGACATAGGTGGAAAGTCACTATCCAGCCAAACATTAGGAGGGATGAGAGAGGGATAGTGTTGTCTATTGACCACATGTAAGTTCCTTCCATTTAGTTGTGGAGAGTTCAGTCAGCCATAAGATAGCTTGATGGGGAATGTCTTTGGCTTAGATAAAATAGTAAGGAAGAGCTATTTTAATATCTTCAGGTTTGTGTTCAAGTCGGTCTCTTGACAAAGATGGATAGAAGGCTTTTCAATGTGATCTCCTACATTGCTTTTCCAATGCAAGCAAATGATAATCATTTGTAAGGTGCTAAGATACAGTACCATAGATTTATTCAACGACCAGGTGTGGAAGCAGCACCACTGTTTGTCTTTTCCCTTTGACAGATGACTGGAACTGAAGACTTGTCTGGAGCAAACGTTACCTCATAACATATTTGGCACCAGCACAACTGAAAGATTAGAGAAGAAAATAGTAATATGCTAAAATGCATAAAGGAAAAGAATATTGTTTTCTCCACCCGAAATTCACAGTTTGTCCATTAATGCAGCATAGACTGTCTGGGAGAGTAGCTTATTTCACCATTCTGTGTATGGGAACCGGTGATGCTTCCTGGATAAGTATGTCTGGATGTCTTGAACGGCTTGAATGAGAAATTTCTTCTTATTTGATGACATGCAGTCTTTTTAATGATGGAAGGTTAACGTGGTCACACTGTCATTTTGTACTAGCATACTAAGCCAGTTCTTTCTTCCTACTTCCTCAGACCTAATTATCTGTGAGCTACTAGTGAGCTAGTAGCAGCCTATGTTTAGAGTAATTTCTGTAGCAACACCTGGTAATAGCAGGGCCTACCAGCTCCAAGATCCCTGGCAGCTGAGTCCACCCAGAAATCTGCTTTCAATTTTCTCACAAGCATTCCTGGTTTTGCTTTGCAGCTTTTGGGAACTTTATGGACCAGTTTTCTTTTTCCTCTCTGAAACAAATGTCAGCAGAGTCAAGATCCATAAACTCACTATTGAAAAGTGAAAACAAAGTGCTGACTCAGCCCAGGGAGTTGGAAGCAAGTTGCTCACATAACAGGTTTGCATAGAAATAACTGCTATGATAGCTGGGAGGGTCTTGTAAGTTTGCTTTTTATTGACATTTCCATATGGGCTTCTGGTGTTGTGTTTTTGCACTGTTGCTTGAATTATATGGGCTGCGCCAACCCTTTTTGGGACACCAGAACTGTGACTGTTATTGACACCATTCAATCGCTGGAGTGGCTTTGAATCAGTATTGTCTGGTGCTCAGTCACTGTGTCCTTGTGCTCTGGAATATGGAAGTGTTCACTTCTGGGAACTGTACTGGTGTAAGTACAAACTGGCGTGTGCAAGCAAACTGTGTTTTCTGGCTTGTATTTTATTTCTCCCGATTGCACTCTCAAGGTGAAAACAGAGATATCCTTTGCTTTTTGGGAGTGGTATCTTTGAATTAGGTAGGGTTGGCTCGCTTGAAGACATGCCATGTGCTGCTCTCCGTTTACATCATCTCTGCAGTGAGAAATAAATCCAGCAAAAACCCCTGCTTTCATTAGCTTTAACTTTATAAATTTTCCACACTAGGCAGTTATCTAGTTAACATATGGACCATACAATAGATTATCCCAATGTGAATATGCTGTAAGCCACCCAAGGGATTTGGCTGCTGTGATCAATCACAAGAGCATTTGCTCTAGGGCCATGTGTTATTATTTATAATATATACTGTTTATACTTCATACAATTCTCTTATCACTCTTTATTTCATAAAATCAATTTATTGAAAGAAAGAGCCAAAAGATTTATCATTTTCATAATAAAATATCTTACTTCACCTGCCAGGAGTAGCCAAATTGATTTTTAACGTCTGTTAATGATTTAACTCTCCCTTTTTACTGACGTCAGTGAAAGGGTGTTACCATTCCCAGTCTTCACTGAAAGGGTATTTTCAGTTTACATAAAAATATACTGCTTGCCTCTGCATTTATAAATGCATAATTTACACTACACTTTAATTTCTTATCAGTAAAATGTTGAAAACTTAGGTAGATCCTAGATAATAGCATAATTGGATACTCTGGATATGGTGGATATTCAAGAGGGCCTATCAAGAAGAGTTTTTAAAAAAATCATTAAGATTTTATATTTACTCTTCTTCTGTTTATTATGAATAACTAATTTAAGAGACCACTTTGTTTTGCTTATCAGCCTTCTCATTGCAATTCAGAGATATTTAGACTGAATACTGATTAAATTAAATCCCAAGGAGTGTGTGCATTTTTAGAGAGAAAATGTGTTTCACAAAGAATTAAGTAATTGATTTAACAGGTGCTCTTTTACGCATTATGATATATAACATAATACAGAT
This sequence comes from Onychostruthus taczanowskii, assembly GCF_017590055.1. Lineage (NCBI taxonomy): Eukaryota > Metazoa > Chordata > Aves > Passeriformes > Passeridae > Onychostruthus > Onychostruthus taczanowskii. The sequence continues at coordinate 522,724 of NW_024502791.1, read as the reverse complement.
AACCTTTTCTTCATTTCACAGTAAAAAACATTTTCTAAAACTAATTACTAGTATCATGTTCTGTGTAAGGACGTTGTGAATTTCATCTTTAAGTGTCATTTTGTGATGGGCTTTCTTTGTTCAAGTGGATTTTCCACTCTTATTAAAAGGTTGCTATAAATTACTAGCGTTGATTATAAAGAGATGAGAGATTATTTTGTCTATAAGATCTTACAATGTAAACAAATACATCTGCGTTTACATGTTTTTCATAAAAATTCATTGGTCAGAGGTTCCTATCTAACATGTCTTCAGTTGTTACCTAATGTCTCTTTGTCAAAATATTTTATATAAATTTTAGAATTTTGGTTTAATTGAGAGTTTTGTTTTGAGGATTTTCCACATCCAGGATGGTTCTCTTGTTTCACAGTGTATAAAAAGAGCACCCATTACAGAGTAATGTAGCCAGAGGGATGAGAAAGATGTGTGCAGCAAGGAGTTTGACTCTTTCTCCCGTGCTTCATTTGTAAGCTGTCACTTATAATTGCTATTGCAAAATCTTATGGTATGTTTTTTTTTTTGTTGCTGAAGAAAGAAACTGTGACGGAAAGGTCATTAATTTTGGTTGATTCTCAAACAGGGGAAGTATTTTTTTAGGCTCCCCGTTCTGTCAGAGGCATGCAGGTTTATGCATTTTCTGCAATATGTGAATTGTTTTCTGAAAGTATCTCTTTTAATTTCTTCAGTGTGTAGTAATCCTAGGAATACTGTCTTCTCAATTTAGCACATATAGATAACTTCTGGCATCTTTGTGATTAACCACTCTAAATCTGCTGCCCAGTGGCATCTTGGGTGGCTGCACTCTGGTGGAGAGGGCACTGCTTTGTAAGTGTCACAGGAATCAAAATCTGGCTAGTCATTCAAGTCTTAACATTCTGTGTTTAAATTTCAAATAAGCATTTGTTCTTGGGGTTTTTTCTGATGGGGAAAAAAAGTATTCTGAAATTTTTGAAGTAACTTGGCATGAGCTATAATCATGAATACATTTTACCTGTTATTTGAGTTCCTCAGAAGGGAAAGGTTCTTAACTCACACTCAGTTTAAAGTCTCAATTCAGATTCAGTAATTAAAAAAAAAATGCTATGTCTAATTTCTGAATAGTATTCTGTTATCATGCTTATTTAAAGTCATGTTTTAACCTGTTAAAATTATATTATCAAAACCATTATTTTTAAAGGTCTGTCTGAAGAGCCTAGCCTTTTGACTACATTGCTCTGGGCAAAAGTGAAATGTTGCATTCTTTTTCAAATCCACTTGCTATGACTTGAACAGTGTAGGTAGTTATTGGTCAAGATAATCCTGACATTTCAAATTCCTTTTATTAAGAAAATACTTATACTAAAATTAAGTACAGGAGGGCTTCTTCCTTTTTTTCCCATTCCTCCCCATCTCCCCTGTCTGAGAAGATCAATCTCCAAGAAGAAGGAATCAGTTTTGGTGTTGTCAGGAGACTAACCACTTCAGTAGTCCCTTTACACACACGGGTATCTGTGTGGATGGCTATATTAATTGTTAAGCTCATGAGAAGACCATTTTTATTTTCTTGAGGTCTGTCTTACACTAGGTTAGTAGTAGCAGATGTAGTTTTTTGCCTGCTTCAACAGTGATATGAACAGTTACAGCCGTGTAACTGCGTTTTACTCTGGTGGAAACCACATTCCACAGGCTGAGTGTGTGACTGGGCTTGCATGTGCTGAGATTACTGGCCATGGTAGGAACTTATTTATACCGGAGGGAAAGAAATCCCAAGGACAGTAGCAGTTCATAAAAAAATGGTGTGTAGACCATGTCTAAGAGATTCTAAACTTGGTAGGAAGCACCAGAACGTAATTGGGAGCCTTTAAATGTAGAAATCGGTATGAAAGATATATGGATATGTTTTTCTCTTTATCAGCAAGTCAGGTAGCTCTGGCAGAAAGTAAAAGGCAAGGGAAGATTGGCAAAGCCAAGTCACAGGCAGTTTAAATAATTATCAGGCTTTTCCAGTGCTTTGCAGGGCACAATAAATTGCAGCAACTTCAGCTATTGTGTTCAGCGTTACTGACTGGAGAGCCATTTCTTAGTAAGATGCTCAGTAGCCAGTTAGCTGTCACCTGATATGAATGAAAGTGTGGTTCCCTAGTTTTTTCCCTTGAGTAGGCTAGGTCTATCCAATCTCTTCTCTGAAAAGCCTGGCTATTGCTGCTGATGGTGTTTTGGATTTATGTGGAATAGCAGCTTCACACCAGCATGACAAATATCTCTTCTGGTGATGACTGTGTAGTTCAGTCAAATCAAATGCAAAAACTTCCTTATCCCTTGGGATCCATACAGCTGCCTTTTGATTACATAGCTAACATAGCCATTTTTCATCAAAAAGTGAGATTGCCCCATATGGTGAGAAAACCCATGCAATGTAATTAATATCATTACAAAAAACAAATTTCAAATGTGTCAATAGGTGGGAGAAACACTGTAAAATTATGCCTGGGGGCCAAGTGAAGTACCATTGAGAGTATTGGCTAGCCATGTAGCAGCCTCTCTGTTTCTTTGCCTAATTGGTATAAATATCCTTTCAGAGCTGTAACAAAACTGACAGCAGGAAGCATAGCATTATGGAAAAAAATATAGAGAAAAGGGACTTGGTTTAATCATTGACACAGGTTAAAGAATGGATGGTTCACATTAGATCATAGTAAAAAGCATGAACTGAAACAAGTTATGTGGGAAATATTCCACTAAGTTATGTATGTAAAGTGTCTTTCATAAAAGACAAGTAAATGGATGTGAGGAACTTTAAAATGTTCTAAAATATTTTTTTAAAGGAAAATAAAATAAAATCAAAGGACTGATAATGAAAGCTGACAAAATTAGTGATTCAAATAAGAACCATTTCCTCAAATTTCTGCTAGCAGTAAACTGTGAGAAAAAGTCTGAATGGACCTTCTGTGTAATCTACTGAACTGGGACTACAAAATAGACTGACTTATGTTACTCTTTGATTTTTCAATTTAGTACTTGATTAAAAGTTCCTAATATATGAAGCACAACTAGATTGCTGATAGTAGAAAAAACAGTTCACATGTCCTAGCCTTCTGTGGCATTTAAGGTGTACTCTGTGTTGCACTTCAAATTACTAGAACGTGTAATCTCTATCGGCAAAAGGGAGGCAAGCCAGTACAAGCAGGAGTCAGAAAGTTAAGAATGTAGCAGAGAAGTAATAATACATAATGTGTTTTCTTACCTCCTGTAATTAACTATTTGTTGCAATATTTTGACAGGGATTCCACGTGTCCTTGTGCACTCCTACATGCTTGCCATTTGTTAAAAATGGATGCACAAGTTAAATTGAACAGATTTTTTTCTTTTTGATAGATAATTTATAACATACATGTGCACAATAAAACCACAAAATAGCAATGTAAACGTGTCTTTTACTCAGGAGTTGGATACTAACTCTGAGGAAGCATGACTGCTTCAAAGATCTGAACGCAATTTGGCATGCAACGTAAGTTCTGTAACACACTGCACACACTACAACACACGTTACACACTGCAATTAATATCCCACACCAGCAATTGGATTAATCAGAATAGGCTTGGAGTATATGTGTAATACAAAATACTTCAAAAATATTAAAAATATTCAAGACAAGATCAATTATTTTTTTCATAAGCAAAAATTTTCACTAAGAATTGATAAGTTCTGTGGACATAAGTGAATGTGAGTATTTTCCAAAACAACTTTTTGGTTAGGTTAGGTGTTTTAAAGCAATACGGATAGGACTCTGAATCATTTATACAGTAACAATATCTTTTTCAGGCTAATCCCACTTTTTTTTTCTTTATAAATTCATCAATTATTCAATTTAATCACGCCAAAGTCCTTCTCAACCCAACATTTCCTTAACTTTTCCTCATACTACACCCACCTTGTCCCATCCAGAGCAGTAGCTAATCAAAAATGGTGTGGCAAAATGCTTACTGGAAATGGTAAGGTGTGACTATTTTGCTTTCTCTAGTGTAATTTAGCAGAGTCATAAAGGACCCTCTAATTAAAAAACCAAATCCTTTAGGCTGGGATGAATACATTTTAAATTAAACTTCTTTGCATTTCAGATATCAAGGAAAAGTGCTTTCATTTATAAAGGCAGTTTGCTTAACTCTGAGCTATTGTTGCTCTGAGAGAGGTTGCTGCATTCCACAATTGCCTTTAGTTCCTAGTTAGTATTAAAAGTTATGGTGTGACAGGGGATTTGTCCCAATCAGGTTAGAGTGAAGCTCAAACTCAAACAGACATTTAAACAAGAATGTGTATCTTAAAGATACTAGTCTGCCAATAGCAAACTCATAATTTCTCTTAACTGCCCACATCTTACAGAGCTCTGATCTCTGTTCTGTGTGATGTGAGTATTCTGCTGCAGTTCTTAAGCTCTAAATGTCACCAAGCACTTGTCAAACCCTGATCTTTATTCAATATTAAAAATGCTGGAGTTAATTTAGGGCAGCTATACGGTGAATACACTATTAAATATACAGCTCAGGAACACTGTAGGCTTTGCACACTAAAGATTTTTTAAGTAAAACTTTACCAACTATGTGAAAAATTACTTTTATTTTCTTTTCACTTTCTTTGTAGACCAAAATAATAGTTTTCAAAATAATTTATAGGTATAGAATAAGCAGGATGAAAAGAACTTGGGGACTGGTAAGACATTTCTGAGACCAAGTTATTAGTCAGATGGGAGTGGATATTTGGCAATATATTCTTTCCTGCTCCTTTGTCCTCCTTCCTTTTACCGATTCAGATATCTGGAATGTCCTATCTGTTAAATGCTGTAGGAAAGAGCATGCATCCCATGAATTCAGCATTCTTTCAGACGATGACGTTGATAACATACAGAGGAAATTCTCCAGAATGACATAGTTTGGAGCAATGACAGATAGTTTGTGAAAGCATTACAAGCTTGATAAATTAGCTGGTTTGTGTTTGTGATTTTTGCTAAGTAAGACAGTGACAGGTTGCATGCTACATTTGACAAATTTCATGGACTAAGTCTTGAGAATTGTTTAAAATATCAGCTGAAATGGGGCTTTGCTTGATTACCCATGTGGATCCTGAAAATTGCAAAGAATGACTAATCTAGAAATGAGGGAATGCAGTATGAAACAGACGATGCTGCAAATATTTTTCTTTAAAAGCTGAGTAGTAATAATTGTTATTTTTAAAAAGAGAGTGGTGGGTTTTCTGTTTTTTTTCTCTCTTTGTCTGTTTTCTATTGTTTTGTTTAGCTTTTTTTTTTTTTAAAGTCTTGCTTCATTAGCTTTCTGATTTCTTCTTATTCAGTCTTTTGACTGGTGACATTAGTAACCAAAATCAAATCATTATGTACTAATAAAGAGGTAATATCACAGCTTAAAATAGCATTGGTCCTTTGTGAAAGAGAACAAAAGGATGAAACCTGTGGCAAACAGAAGATCTATTTTCATGACAAAATTTTTTTAAAAACTCTTTCTGTTTCTTACTCTATGCCCATTCTTTTACAATTTTAAACTATATCACACACACTGTCTGTTAATTAGGATACAATATTCATGTGATTCAAGAGTTATCTTTACCTTTCTATACAACCAGGAGAATCATAAGGGTTGGAGTTTTAGAAAAGTTAACTCTTATTTCATAGCAGTATGCATTGTATACTGAACAGCATCTTTTACTTCCAAGGAAGTTGGTAGGCAGTCTAATTTTGGCTAAACAGTAGCCTAATTTTGTCCAATCTCAACCAGTTTTGTAGCACTGGATCTTGCAGTATAATTTATAGCCAGCTATGAAGCTGACATTTGTTCCCAATACACAGGAAGAAATTTGGGGGAGAGCAAAATGTATAACCACTTCTTCCCTCATAATGCTCACTAAACCAAGAAGCGGGAGAAATATATTGTATTTGGCATTACACTGTTTTGTACCATTTGAGAGCATTACTTTCATATTCTGTCTTGAAACTAATCTGTACATATTTTAGCAAAATGGATAAAAATTACAGACGGAAAGAATAAAACTGACAATAAGAGTTCAGCTTTTTTTGAGAAGGTTAATATAAAAGTAGGTAAGGAGAGAAAAAATCTCAACAGATTATTGAAAGAGAAAATTTGCTCCTTTTTGAATTTTTTAAGACTAATTTAAAATTTCCTTTTAGAAAGAGTTTAATGAGTGTCTAAACGAGCTATTTCAGATTTAAACTCCTAGTAGATTATAGGTCATCTTTAATAAAGGAATATAGGGGAATGGCAGCTTTAGCACTAGAATTTGGAAAAAAATGCCATGACTGCACATAAGAAACTCAATCTCTACATAAACTATTGTTCCATTACTCAGCAGAATAGTTGACAGTTCCTTCACCTCTGACCAGGTGATGATGATTCCTCATCTGCGGAGAGATCCCAATGATGAAGACCAAAATTCATTAATTCAAGAACTGAAATGAAGTTCCCTAATTCATAACCTATCAGTCTCAATTTTGAGATAAGTTTTTCCTTCCACCTGAACATGTTTTAGAAATGATCACTTATATCCACATCCTTTAAAGGCTCCTGTACCCAAATATATGTATCATGAAATTTGCCAGTAAAAGTAGGTGTTTCACAGTAAACACTACAGTAGGTGTGTTTCTAATCTGTAAAGGTATCTTTAAAGGACAGTGCCCAGAGATGGCAAGATGTAATCTTGATCACCAGGTGGACTTACTGAAAATGCTCTGCTTGCAATATACAGCTAGTACCACCACATGAAGCAAGTTGTAGTTTCCTTTCTACTTTTCTACTTGTAAGAAATTTTGTATTTGCTTACTGTTCTGCAGCAGTCTCTTTCTATCTGGTATGCCAGTTGTGCCTGTAAATATTTACATTTAAACCTTTAAGCCACAGAAAAGTATTTAAAGCCTTTAAACTACAGTAAAACTTTTTTTCTTTGGTTTTAGATGAGGATTTTTGTATTCTATTTCTGCAAATGTCAGTAATGGTAATACTTTGAGACTTTTCAATTACTATATCTGGCTTCTCACTTGTTCAGTGTAAAGTTTGAGTCTGTTTTTTTCAGTTCCATGGCTAGACAAATGAAACTATGACCTAATTGAAAAAGACAGCTCTGAGCACAGAGAAATCAAGTAGATGAAAGATTTTTTCTAATTTTAGTTTTACCTGTGCTACCACAGCAATGTCCACAGAGTCTGCCACTGGTGCTGCTCAGGAGATGCAGAATTTCATCTTGAACTCTACTGTAGCTTCAACAGGGTTTATTAATCTTTTTTTTTTTTTTTTTTTTTTTAGTTTTTCATTTGCAAAGATGGGTCTTCAGAAGGTCCTTATATTCTGTAATCTTATGATGAAGATTAATCTGAAATACTCTTAATGCAGTGCTGAAATACATTTCTCAGACATGCCATGAGACATCAAAGGTCACATGTGATATTTTGAAACCAAGAATCCCCTCAGATCTGCTACCAGACCTCTGAACTTTTATTTTATTAATTAAACTTCTATTTTCAAGGATCTAACTGCACTGATGCCTAATCTTCATTCCCTGTGGCCAGCTTTTCAATTACCTCCTGAAGCGCTGAATTATAAACCAGTCATAACTGATAAATTCATGATGAAAATGATGGTGTGGATAAATAGATTATGCACAGATGTGAAGTATTTTTCAAGGCTGCTGATGTTGCTCACCTATGCAGTACAAAGCAAAGCATTCAGATACCTCATATTCATTTTACATACATCATGACCTCTTTAAAGTAGAGAAATCTTTCTGAGCCCTCATCATTGCTGTCCATGTTAAAGTTTTTGAAGTCAGATGGATAAAGAATACAGAGGTCACCATGAAATTCCCCTGTAAAAATTGTCCATGAACCCTGAAGAATTTATTTTATCTATTCATATACACCTGTTGTTCTTTACATATATTTCAGGAACCAGTTGGCCAGAGACTTGCATATTGGTTTTGGTTTAGCTGTAGCCTCCAAACATACTTTTCAAGAAGTTCTCTAAATAATAAAACACAGAAATCTTCCTTCTTCAAGCAAAACTTTTGAAAATCAATTTTAAAATTCTATATCTAGTTCTGGAAAGTTTTAATATTATTTCAAATCCTTTCCACTCTAAAATCCTATATCTAGTTCTGGACAGTTTTAATACTATTTCAAATCCTTTCCTGGGCTTGAGAAAACTGATTCTGGAGTGACAGTGAGAATGTGTATATGTGGCAATTAAAAACTGACTCAGTAACTTACATGCTGGAAAGCATTTCAGTATTAGCTCCACTGTTTTGATACTCAGAATTGAGTCTCCACCAGTTTTCCTGAGTAGGAAGACCTAGTTGATTACTGAATTCAAGTAAGACCTTAAGGTTTGAACTTCCCTATAAGTCAATGGGTTCTCTTATGTGTGTTTTTTGTTTGTTTGTTTGTTTGTTTGTTTGGGGTTTTTTGTTTTTTGTTTTTTTTTTTTACCAAAGCATTACTTTGAGAAGTGCCTTCCATTTAGTATTTTGCCTCTGTAAGGTTTTCTTCTTTTTATAGTACAAGATAGTGGTTTGGAAAGGTTACACTTTAACAGTTTATTATTGCTGTCCAGTTCAGCTCTTTTCAGTTAAGAAGGCATTTAAATTCTTCTGTATGTTTTTCAACAGCAATACACCTCCTAAGGTTACTTCACTATTTTTATGGTAGCATCATCCACAGCAATATGAGAGTAAGGGGAATTATGTTAAATCATGTCAACAGGGACTTTCTTTCTATTTATATTCAACTTTGTTTAAAATTTGAGGAAAATTGTGAAATTTGCTTATGATCAGGGATATTAGCAGATTTGAATCTTTATATTTTAGAAATAATAACACTTCTGGTAATATCCACCATTTTCTAAGACCATGTTGATGTCAGTGTAGTAAATTAGGTAAGGAACCTGTGAATAAGTGTGTAGTCTAACTCAAGACTGCATCTTAAGGCATTCTCACAGGGTCACAGATTGACAATGCATCAACAGTTCTAAGATTTGTGTGATCAGATTTATGAATTTGTGAGACTGAGGTCAGACATAGTCTGTGCTGGGTCTTGGCTTATGACCAGAGACTTTCCCAGGCTAAGTATAGAGATTGGAGAGATTGGCCTTTTGGTTTTGTAAAGTTTGCAGGAGAACATTGGCCAAAAATCTATCTTACAACTGTAAAATATAGCTCTATTTTGAAATACTTCTTTTTTTTTTTTTTTTTTTTTTTTTTTTTAGTACAGTCCACTACAATTTAAATATCTTGATTTTATTTCTGAATAATTGTCAGTGAAGTAGATGATGTGCTCAAACCCAATGTAAATATCAATGCCATCTAAAAATAACATTTATGAGAAGTGCAGAAAGGATGGAAAGAAGTAAACTGTAATTTTCAAGTGTTAATGCAGAGTTGAGCAAATCCTTTTATGCTGTGCTGATACAACAGTAAATGTGGGTGACGGCATGTAGCAATTAGTTGATAGTACCTTTTACTAATTTAACCATATTTCTTGCTTCATTACATGTATTGCCATACCATGGTTGAAGTTGCACTGTGCATGCTGTATGTGCACACCATCCCTGTATTTCACGTGTTTTTTAAGCAAAGTGTGGAGAGCTGAGGCAGGCAGTGTTCTTAAGGTGAATAGGTATCACATTGTCTAAATTGACTAAATTGAGAAATCAGCTGAAAACCTGTTCAGGTTTCTTTGCAGCAGATGCTGATGAACAAAGAAATGGTAATAAAGGCCACAGTTAGCCTGCTAAGCTGTGGCCTTCCTTGATTGCCAGCCCGGAGGCTACGAAGCAAAACAGCATTCAGGTAATTCGGAAGCAGACTTTTCGAGAACATAAGCAACAGGCTGTCTCAAATCTTAGAGCCTTGCTTTGCATTTTCCTGTAAATATTTTATGACAAATCCTTAACAATTTGAGAGAGAGTAATTTTCAATCGGGTCTCCATCTCACTAGGATATACGAATCTAAAGATGGCGAAAACAGCAATCCATCAAACCCAAGTTTTGATTTCTTACTTTAGAAAATAGTGAAAACCAAGAGATTTTATGCATGGATGCAAGGATTTTAGCACATTGTGCCAATTTGTCCCTTAGTGACAAATTATTTTATGTGTATGATTAATATTCTTTCAATCTGTCTGTATGTTTGACATTTATAGTACCTCTGCAGTGGTGGTAGCAGCACTTTTAGTTACAGGTAAAATAAAAGCAAAATACACACACACACACACACACACATATATATATATTTGTTTATTGGGATTAGATGATGGCTGTGGTCTGTGTTCAGTGCATAGTTTCCTTGAAAGATATCAAGCTCTTTTAGAAGATCTGGCCTGCAGTCAGCCTCCCTGTCTCACACTCCTAAGCAACCAGCAAAGGGAGCACACTCCAAACTTGAACCCACAGTGCAGCTTAAAATTGGCTTCCACAAACACAAGAACAAAAAGCCCCACCAAAGGTACAGACGGCCATTCATAGTAAGTAATGTCTGGATACTTTACAGTTTTTTCTGCTTGAGGTTTTTAAAGAAAACCAGTGACTTTTGCAGGGATTAAAGGCTAAGGACTAAAAGTGAGCTATATTCTTCTCCTACGCAGTTACAAATAGAAGCAGAGTTTGAGCTCCCATTGTAATTGATTATCTTGGGGCTTCTTTCTTGCTCTGCCTGCAGTGTGGGTGCATGGGAACGGTATGTGACAATAATGGCAGAGATAGATGAGGCCTGTAAAATGAGAAAATTGAGAAATGGTAACGCAATTATCAACCTAAGCCATTAAGAGTTTTTAATAACAGAGTCACAGAATGATAGGGCTTTGGAGGGGACCTCTGAAGATCATTTAGTCCAACACCTTTGCTAAAGCAAATTCACTTACAGCAGGTTGGATAGGATCATGTCCAGGTGAGCTATGAATCTTGGCAAAGAAGATTCTAGAAAGTTTCTGGGCAGCCTGTTCCAATGCTCTGTTGCCCTTCCAGTATACAAGGTTTCCTGATGTTCAGAAGAAACTTCTTGTGTTTCCACTTGTGACCATTGTCCTGCCCCTGGGTACTACTGAAAAGAGTTTAATCTTCACAGATTCTTGATTATATGAAAGACACAGGGGAATTTGAAACTTTGTAGTTAAAAAAAAAATTACAACAATTAAAAATAAATCTTTATGGAATTCTATGGCTCCTGCATAATATGCCATTATCTTATTTCTCTATTATTACATTATAAAGTCCTTCAGCTTTAGTCATACCCACAGAAATTTGTGCCTAATCCACAGGGATAGTATGGAAGTTATATTAGCAAGTTTTTGTCTGCACAGATCAGAGTGGAGTGCTGGCAAGATACTGTGTGGGGTGTGGCAGCCTTGCTATCATAGGCAGTAGAGATCTAGGCTGGGCTAGGCAGTAAGTTCAAAATAGGAAGTTTTAAAATAGAACTGGTGGGCAGTTCTATTTTGTTTGAGCAAAAATATGCAGAAATATAATTTACATATACCTTTTTCAGCATTTTTGGAAGTGTCTTGAAGATCCAAAAAGTGAAGCTACAGTTAACAGAGCATCTTCCGTTTGAATAGCATGTCCTGTGTAGAAGTGGTCTCTATGGACTCAAGATGTTTCACATGTGGGGAACATGATCATGCATGGTACTGAAGTTAGCATTTTAAGAAAGAGCAAGTGAAATGCATAGAGCTAAAGATTGCAGTGTGGTCTTTCATATATACGAATATGCAAAGACTGGGAAGTATCATTAATCTTGCTGGGATCTTAGCATATGTCACGTATCTGACTCTTCAAAGATTGGTAGGACAATGTTAATGTTTGTTTTGTGGTGTGTTTTTCACAAGGATTATTGGTAGTCTCTATGCTACTACTAGACTGGTAGTCTACTATTGGTAGTCTTCCAAGGAAGGAAACCAGAATGAAATCATAGTTTAAAGAAATTATAATGACCTCAGTGCAAGGCATTTGGAGAAGAAGGAAGAATTACATCATCTGCTGGTGATAATGCAGCATAATGCACCATGAATGAACAAAATGATTGTTCCTTACGTTATTAGAATATCTTAAGAAACATCTCTGATAATGCTGATATTTTTAAAATTTATTTGAATATATTCCCTTAATGACCTTAAGGGCAGGATAGACGTAAATATTCAAAGTTTGAATTTTTTATTCTGCTTTGTATAAGAAAGAGACATAATCTCTCTGCTCTGTGGAGAGCAATATCTGTTTAACAGTGTGTAGCTATGATACTGCAAACATGGTGATCAGTCTTTCTTGGAATATTGAAGTTTTGTTGCTTCTGGGGATTTTTTAAGCTTCCCCAAGTTGAAGTGTGTGAATGTGAGATTCTCACCTTTCACTTGGAAAAAAAAAATATTGCAAGTTGTTCTGCTTATGAAGAAAATATAAAATATGTGAATTTCAGTGAAAAAGGTGAGGAAAAAAGAAAGAATATAATGGCAGTCTTACATCAACAGTCCTGGAGACATGAAATGTAATTTTGGAACACTTGGGGCAAGCAATACTGAGATCGGGTTTGTTGTATCTACCTACATTAGAAATTGAGCAGGATATTTCTGCTAACACTGATTTCTGCGTGAAGCTTTACAGACCTGTCTATGTATAAAATATATGGGCAGATCTCTGATATATAGTGATGCACAAAATTATAATTAAAAGATTAGATAATGTTGAAGGGATTTTGCATTAAATAGAATTTCAGATAAAAAATGCCTGGAATGCTTGGTGGACTTCTAGAACCTGCGTTAAAGAGTCTTTCTGAAAACTTTATGGCTATTCCAAATTGGTTAGCTAGACGTAAGCTGGAATGACTGACTATAATCCTGGAACAATATTTTCATCTTCTGGAGGCACAGCTCCAGGTAGACAGTTACTTCTTGCTGTTAAAATATAGGTCATCCAAGACAATTCCTTCTCATCAACACTTCCTCTTCTTTCTCCAAGAATTCTGTGCAATTTTGTGGGATAAAGCCAGACTACTTTAATAGATTTTGAACGCATTTAGGTAAAATCCTTAAGAAGCTTGTCAAACGGACGTACAGTTATGCTCTGATATACAAAGCCTTTTATCTGTGGAGTGCAGCCATGAGGTAACAGTGGTGTAAAGCATGCTTGAGTATGCTCAGATGTTTCTGTGTATGTGAATTCTCTTCCATATTATAAGCCCTGTAGAGTTCAGTGGTATGGCTCAGCCAGAGAACTAATTTCTGAGCTGATGTTTTCGTTTTGTTTCTGCCTGGCTTGGAGGAAATAAAATATAATCTTTGCTTCTGAATGTTTTTTTCAGATGCTCTTCACCAGAAAGTGCCGTGTATTTTCATTTTGGGTGGTTGTGATTATAATTGCTTGGGAATTTTTGAACAGTGATTTTGTTTTTTTATTTTTTCTTGTAAGAAGATATACATTCATCAAAACTGAAATAAGTAAAATTCAGTGTTTGTAAATTTCCATTCAAGTTCTAAGCATATTTCAAAATTTTTGGAACAAATATGATTGTTCTAGTATTGTAATAATGTTTTGTTTTGAACTCTCAGTTACTTATGAAAAATAAACAAAATTTAACTATTTTGAATTTATACTTGTGAAAAAAGATAAACTCAAACTTATTTTTAACAGTTGTTCAACTCTGTTACATAGATAAACAAATTATGAAATCAGATTTACAAAATAATTATGCATATTCTCCAGTAATTTCCAATCCACAGTGGCCAGGCTTCTGTTTATGAATATCAGACATTGTTATGACTTTGTTTGTCAATTCAGACAGCATTCTGCTGTTGAAACTTAAGTAGATATTTATAACTGAATTTAAGCAATCTATGTTTGTTTCACTTACTAAACTTGGTTTCTGAGGCAAAATATCAAGTAGTTCCTAAATGAATCATGCAATTTGCTCTGAATCTTTCAATTTGAACGCCTGTTTTGAAACACAGATGTCAAAACTGAGTTAAGTGGTCTCATCGGTGCCTTGAATGTATGATATTGCAACAAATATCTTTAAACTGGCATGGCATCCTCTGGCAGGAGAAGGTGGATTTAGTATGTCTAGTCCATTTAAAATGGAAAGTGGCATGCATATATGCAAACATCTTTGCTAACAATTCTCAAGTGACACTGATGGTGAGAAAATCACATATATAGGATCTCTCAACTAGAGAACAAAATCCCTTCAACTGTTTATATATAGAACAAGTTATAAAGAACAATATAAAGAATAATTTATCTGGTATGTAAAATATGTATAAGTCAGGTAGCATTTAAAAATTATACTTTTGTACTTGCAGACTTTCAGTGCTGTGAGGTGCAGCTTAAATATCAGTAGAAGTTTATGCTAATACTGAGATAGGACTTTTCTTTAGTTTGAATGGTGCTCACTGTACACCTTAAATAGTGTTATTGGTCACTGCAAAATAACATTAAAAGACCTCCTGAGAAAAACTGCTTAATTGTGAAGATGATTTATCTCCTAGTGTTTGCTTTACTGGTATTCCTCCCTGGACAAGACCATAATTCAGTTGTTATGCTAGGATGAAAACTGAGCTTGTGGAAATTTTCTGTCAAGCATGAGCAAAGTTAAAATTAAAAATATAAATTTATTTGTTTTATTTAAATTGCTGTGCTAGTGGGGTGGGAGCATTAGTTAATTTTACAGACTATGTGATGTCGTTTGGATTTAACATAAATTCATTGCAATATCAAAATTCTTCTCATGATTGTCTTTTCAGTTAAAGGTGAGTAAAGTTGGTTCTAATCTTCTGTCCTGAAATACTGCACTCTTAATTCAGCTGACAGGATATTTCTTGTCTGCATGAAATAAAAATGTATGTTAGTAGACATAAGAGATACTTAAAAAAAGGAGAACATGTAGTAAAGGAATGAATATAATAAAAATATCTTTGTATCTGCTGGTCTGAGCTTTCACCTGGTTATGGAGTAGTAGCTAAATGCAGCTTTTGACTGTTCGCTGCGTGGTGGCCAAGCTCAGCTTTTCTTTCTTCGCACGTCAGTACATGTGCAGTACTTAGTGCACAGAACTCTTTGACCTTGTGCTCTAAGAATTTGTGATTTTTTAGCATGTAATAGTAGATAACCTACAATTTTGTTTGTGTGAACTGTGAAATATCTGATATTATGAGTCCGGTGCATAACAGAGTGAGTTTGTTTTATAATTACCTCTGTGGTGGTGGAAAAAATAATCACAGGCCATTCAGGTTGAATTTGTCTGAGCTGAAGCATGACAGAAAGGTGTGTAGCTGTGGAAAAACTACAGCTTGGCACTGTTGCTTTTTCACCAAAGTTGAGTACAAAAATAAAAGGGAACCCAAACCAGGAGATGACTGTCAACCCTCCTTTCCCTCCTAGCCTAAATATGGTATGTCTTTGGCATCACTGAAAACTGTCAGGGAGCTTTTCTGCACAAAGGAAGAATTTGTGCTGTGAGCAAGATATTTTTACTTCAGTTAGGGAACAGCCAAGGGAAATATACAGAAGCTGTCAGTGGAAATCAAGGGCTGAGCAGGATGCATGCAGAGTGGCTGAATGGTCATTTTATCTTTGGCTCAACTTGCTTGGTGTTTTTATAGAAATTAATATGTATGATTAAATTTTTACACCTTATTAATAGCTTGCTTCAAGCAAATAGATAGTTCAGAAGACATAAACTTTAGTAGTCTAATACATAGGTTTACATGAATACATGAATAATACCCTGAAATATTGTTTGTATTTCCTTCACAGTTTAGCTAAAAATCTTGAAGGAGTAACACATAAACCACTAAGCTTTCTGGCCCAAATTTCATAGCCTAACAGCAGAAATCCTGTTAGTGCATAATTATGGCGTGTAAGTTCCAAGTGAACAATAATATTGTAGGGAACACAGCTGTTGAATGCTATAGAAAATGAGTCTTTGGATTTAACTCTTTCACAATGCTTGCAATCAGTGACACCCTTGGGAGGGCTTCCAGCACAGGACACCTGCCTGGCAGCACTCTTCATGAAGTGTGTGCATGTGTGTGTATGGAAGTACGCTGTCCGAAAATGGGAGCTGCTGGTTGAAAATATATTTCTTACTTCAGCTGTTAGATGTGGCATTACAGTGTGTGGCATAAACATTTCACTTTATCTGAAAGACAATAGTCAGATTTCCACACATTCACTTGGAAAATTGTCCTTGGAGTAGTACATTTATTTTATTTTGTTAAAGAAAAAAACCTTATTCTTACACAATTTGAAGTTGATACAGCCATATCTTCAGCAAATGGGATGATTTGTGATGAATGGCTAAGGTGTCATTGGCTAGCCAATTCCAGATAGTGTATCCTGTATAAAAGAAGGACCTGAAGATTGGATTCCAATTTTAGCAAAAGCAAATTGAAAACTTTTACCTGATAAGGTATGGGTTTGAAACAAACTCAAACACCCAAAGAAATTGTAAATATGTTCTGGAATGCTTTGCTCTAAAGTGCTTTTCTTTTTCTTTGAAATTTCAATGGGCTGGTTTTGACCAATCCTGTTTGGATATGTTAGGAGGCATTACAGCTTTGCACATAAATATTTTCATGTTTGTACCAGTTCTGTTTCATGAAAAAAACCCCAAAGCTTTGTACTAAAATCAATCATCTACTCTTGAATTCTTTCCTATTGTGGAGGAGGGTGAGCCAGGAAGAAAGAAATAAATAATGAAGACATTTAGGGAAATAATTGGAATGGAATACAATTATACTAACTGTGTCTGTATCTTACTGCTTTCATTTTCATGGCAGCTTTAAAGAATTAGATGTTCACTAAGACTATTTAGAGGAAATGAGAAATACAAGAATTATGCCAGGTACAGGAGGATCTCTCAAAGGAGGAAGCTGGAGGAGCTTTCCTTGATCATAATTCTGACTTCTTCAGGCAAAGGAAAGTCAGAATTGTTTTCCCATATCCTACCAACCAGTTGAAGTATATGATTCCCATTGTTTACGTCTATAGCACTCCATTATGGAAAATGCATTATTTGTATGACCAGATATGTGACTGACAGAGAAAGCAATCCGTAGAATCATAGAATGGTTTGGGTTGGAACAGAACTTAAATATCACCTAGTTCCAATCCCCTTGCTGTGGGCAGGGAACCTTCTGCTAGACCAGGTAACCCTGTCCAGCCTGGCCTTGGAAACCAGTTGATTAGAATGTAGTGCTTGTAATGCCAAGGTTGCAGGTTTACCCCCTGTAGGGGCCATTCTCTTAAGAGCTGGACGCAATGATCATTGTGAGTCCCTTCCAACTCAGAACATTCTGTGAGAGTAAGACATCCTAAGAGATTCCTGCCCAACCTCCAGGGATCATGAGTCCACAAACACTGCAAAACTTGTGGCAGTACCTGACCAATGTCACGGTAAAGAGGCGCTTCCTAATATCTAATCTAAACCTACTCTTCTTCAGCTTGAAGACATTCACCTGTGTCCTATCATTTTATGCCTTGTGAAATGCTCCCTCTTGAGCTGTCTCATAAGTCCCCTTTTGGTACTACAATTAAGATCATCAACTGAAGGCTTGTCCCTCTTTCTTCTCTAGTTATTCCTAAATCCTGTCAAAATGCCCATTGAGATATACATTTGTACATTTTCAAGCTGGACTATATGTGTAAATTAATATATTTTTTCCTAAAGTTTACCAAAAACAACTATCTATAAAATTTAGGCAGGCCCAAATATAAGTGGATGAAAATCCAGAGAACAGCATATTTCTTCTTCATGTGAGTGGAAGCAAGTAATTTTAAACAAAAAGGTATAGTGCAAAGTGAGAGAAACTTGTTTTAGGATCTGTTGCTTGAACTGTCTCTAGCACAGAGAGATCAAAGGATTTAAGGTCTTAGAGAGCATATAATTCTTAGTGAACCTAAAAAAGTATTTGTTGGCAAAGTATTTGCCTCACTATGGAAAACAGTATTTGCCCTCCATGGCTGGATGATGAGTGTTCTTCTCGACAAAAAGGAAAAGGACAAGATGACATGTTCACTCATCAGCTTCAGTTCTTTAAGCAAGTAGTCAAGTTTTCAGGAATTGTGTAAGTATTCTCACTAGTAAGGCTAAGAATATTTAAATTAAAAATGTAAAAAAACTGAAAAGAATTTATGTTACATGAGAGAGGAGAAAGTTGCCTATTGTATGAGAATATATTTTAGATGCAATTAAACAAGAGCAAAGCTGTATGCAAAGTGACACACTACTCTTAGAAGAGCTCTATAACTAGTAATTACTGTATTTGCTTGATCTTTTTGGGACAATAATACACAGTTTTATTCATGCTTAGCTATAATGTGACTCTTACATAAATGTATGATTAATACACAAGTATAGTAAAGAAAAAAGCATACAGTACTATTTCCTAGTCTATTATTTACACATTCTCTCTTTAGAGTAATTTCTTCTGTTTGGCCCTCTTTCATATGTCTTCTTTGACAGTAAGCATACAGAAAGAGACATTTCAAACACTGATCTATGGAATTTCTATTGTGTATGATACCCCACAGTGCTTGAAAAAGGAAAAAAACCTACTTTTTTCCATTGATAGTTCAAAGAATTTCAACTGATTTGTCCAGAAGTTGCATTTCTGCATGTTGAAATGTACAATAACTGTAAAAGTAAAAAATAAACAATGCTAATACTTAATCTTTATAAAGTAGAAAGAAGTTTATGTTGCTTAAATGATCAATTGAATAAGCATAAAGTACTCACCTTTCCAGTGAAGTTCTGCCCTTTGTTTCTCAAAAATATGTTCCCTACAGAACAAAAAATTGTCCTGCAAAGACATTTGATTCTTGATGCAAAAGTATGATCTTTTCACGCTTACACATAATAACTGTAAATTTAACTAAAATTTTGCACAAATGAAAATGGGTTAAGGTTATGGGTTAACACCGTGTGATTTCCCAGGATAATGAGTTCAGCAAATGCTTGATGAGGAAATGAAGACTTAGGTATATGAGCATATAACTTTTAACTCTGTTTTCTTGGAACTGGCAGAAGCCACTGGAAATTATCTGTAAGTGCTCCTGGTGTATTCATTATGTTCTTCTTGTATCCTCCTGATGTAACTATGTTTTTCCACAGCCAGGAACATGCTGTGATGCAATATGTAGTCCCAGTTGGAAGCCACCTGTGCTTTTGGCCAACAGCTGCAAAACATTCTTGTAGGTGATGCCTGTAATCCTTGTTCTGCCTGACCAATCTGCATGTCCACCCTAACACATAGATTAGCATCTGCTAATACTTGTTGCTAATGCCTTGGCAGTGTATGCTCTCAAAATTGTGTACAGCATTTTTATACACCCACCTTTCTCACATCACGCATAAACAGGAGTAGCAAAAGCGCACAACCTTGCAGCAATCCCTTGTGGATATGCGGGTGTGCCTGCTTTTTTAGATTTTTCTAAAGAATACTCTTTGCGTGAAGAATCTCTGTTAGATTGTGGTGTCATACTCTGCAGGCAGTTTTGGTTCAGAAGGCACATGGAATAACAAAAGACAAAAGCTCTTGGAGTGATATAGGGTCATCTGAACTATGTGACTTTCCTCTTCAACAGCTAGAACAATTAAAAAGTACAGAGGGCTTAAAATATCAAGCATAATTCTTAGTGCAACTAAAGACGATGTTTCATTTCATAAATAGAGGTGTCTGAAAACTAAGTAGTAGAAAATATATTCAAGGAGCTACATCTTTATATTAATTATGAATTTTTTTCCAGCTGAGTCAGCAAGCACAATTTGAAAAAGATGGATGCCTTTATTCATCATAGTGTCTCTGCTCCTACTTCTTACCTCTTCCTTCTTTCATCCCTTACTGAGAGCTTTGTATTCATAACTGGAAGCTGTGATGTACATAAAAGCATTCTTCAACAATTCTTCATTTCCTTGTGCTTTAGCTGTGTATCCTTAGCACTCCAAACTCCCAAGCCCATGGGGGTCTGGCATTCCCTGTGTATTCTCTCTGATGGTTGTCAGGGGAACAAATGATATGCAGCAAAGTGGATGTAGAGAAAAATATTGAGGAACTCAGAACAGCTCAAGTCCATTTCTCTTTTCTTCTAACAAGCACAAGGAGTAAGGTGGAATGAGTGAAAAAAAAAGAGTAGGAGAAAGGAAAAGGTAAGAAGTCGAGAGGGGTGGAAACATTTCAGACCCTGGGCTTTTGTGGTTTAAATGACATCTGTGGAGGAAAATGCTTGAGGAGAAGGGCTCCTTGGATGGTGGTGAACTGAACCTGTAACTGTAAAAGGGGACAAACATTGTTTAATTCATTTCTTGGAAGATTTTGAGACAGTATACCTTGTGACCATTTTGTGACAGTATACCTTGTGAATTGGTTTGTGGTGCCAGCACCTGCCTGAAAGAGGGATTTTCATTTTGTTGTTACAGCTTTTGGTTTTATTCTTTGAAGAAGTGTTCTGCAATGTAACTGTCAAACAGAGGAATACAGATACAGCAAAATGACCAAAGACCAATTACAGCTTAAGCACTGAAAAAAAAAAAAGAGCAATTTAGAACCTAGCAACCACTCAGAAAGGCACTGGCAATGTATTTTGTTAGGTTTGTTTCATATGGGCATTTTTATAATCTTTCTTGATGAGGAGTTGTAAGTTGTACCTGTACTCATTTGTCTGAAAGTACATGAATAGGAAGAGTTGGTTATTATCTCCTTTAATGCAAGAACTGGAGATGTTCAAATTACAGAAACAGATGTTGAATTAAAAGGGGAGAAAAAAGTCCATATTTCTTCAAAATGTGCATAATTAAGCCATAGGAAGGTGCAGATTCCAAGATCTGAAATCACAGATGAGATGAAAATAGGCTTATACTTGCACTTGTTCTTTTACTATCTCTTAAGTGACTACTTTGGCTGGAGTAGGGTAGCCCTGATAGACATTTTCATTGAAGTCACTGTAAGTTCTGTATCTGAAAAAGAAAAATTGTAATTTCTACTGAGAGGGGAAAATTAAAACACAAACCATTCAGGGAGGCATTTCCTCTCCTGATAGAACTATTTTAAATTAGCATAATCATAATCAGAAAATATTTCCTCTAGAAGTACTGGTCTTGTCTGACTGAGCCTTATATGAGTATTCTGAAATGGTTATCTTAGATTATGCATAGCATCTGTTTTTGAAAACAGTAATCACAAAGGATAAAACTGATTTAATGGAAACATTACTTACAAAAGTTGACTATAACTTTATTTGTAAAGAAAAAAATTGTGTACGTGTATTTGTAAATACACAAATAAATTTTAAAAACCCAAACACCACCCAAGTAAACACAAAAAAGTTTGCTTGTATATCCATAGTACTTGTGGAACTTTGTTTCTAGGAATAAGTGAAGGAAGAATGTTTATCATTCATAATGTTTTGGGAAAAAAACCCCAAACCCTTAAAAACTCCATCAAGAAAAATCAGAGGGGCAACTGCCAGTTTTAAGTTTCTAACAAATTACTCTGCCAGTCCTATGTGAGCTTTGTAATTGAAGATATCTGATGCACAAATATTTAATGGGGGTGTCTCTGCTTTAGTTGTTTGGATTATTTGCTTGTTTTTGAATCAAAAGGCTTTAATTTTTATTTTGCATTTCTTTGTGTCTTCCTTTCATTTTGAGGATCCCAATGAAAATATCTCCTTCAAATGAATTTGCCTATGTTTTGCCTTTGGTGACTCCAAATATAAAGTATGTTTCACTCTTAAATTTCTGTATTACTGTAGAATATAATTAAATTTATTCAAGAAACCTACCTGAAAAGATTTGTTTTGCAAGTGCTACACAATATTAACCTGAAGGAAACAGTAGTCTAAAAGTCTAAATAAACCAAGGGTTAGTGAAGCTTATGCATGCTTGACAGAAATAGGAGGAGGGGAAAGAAAGAAAATTTGCTGTTCTCCAGAATAATCTCAGCTGTCTGAATGTCTTGATGTTCTAAATCTCTCTGCTATCCTACCTGTGCATTGCACTAGGGAAATCTTTAGTAGCTAAGTACCTAGATTAGGAGTTGCACAGTGGTTGCAGCCCTGCTTGTAAACCTCTGAGGTTTGAGCCCAACTGTTTCCGTGCTACTATTAATTTGCAATTTTATTCATTGCTATTAAAGAAGATAGCATGTGTCTGCTGCTGTTTCTGGAATACATAAAAAAGTTGAGCAGAAACATTGAATTCCTTGGGTTGTTCTGGCTTACAGAGACCCCCACATAAATGTATAGAGAATGTCTCTTTCCACACCTCTGCCAGAAACTGCATGATGTGGATCAAGCAATGTGGATCCTGAGTGGTTTCAACTGGTGTTAAAGAATTATTAAAAGAGTAACTGTGAAAGATTATTATGGAAGTAAAATTTACGTCCATAAAATAAAGGAACAGTTAAAGCTGATATTTTATATGTGTGTAAATGAAGTGTAGAGGTATATACCACTGGCATTTTATCTTATCTCTCTATAGACCTCTCCTTGTAGTTGAAAATAGTTGATAATGTCCACTAAATAGTTAAATGTTCACTAAACAGAAACTGCTCTTCTGTTGTGAAAATGGGGTTTTTTGTGTGCCTTTGTATAGGTAATTATTCAAATGTCTTTACAGTTTTCAATGGTCTAGTGTAAAATACAAAAACTGCCTTTTTTTGTTACATCTCTACAAGCTGTTGAGTTTCAAAGTTAGTATCCATGACAGCTAATGACTGGTAATAATTGTTTTGTATGCCTGGTTATTGCCTTCAGTAACATTTGTGTAGTGACATTACCAGGAATGTCATTATTTTTCATCTAAGGAAAACATAGCAAATGTCAGGATATGAAAGAAGAAAGACTCTATTTTCATTCTACCTTTGCAAAGCTAATTGGAATCAATGGTAATAAGCAGACATTTTTATGTTAGCTCAGAAGAGCTGACAATGTGAAGTATGAACTACAAGTCAATATAACATTTGCCCAGAAAAGAGAAATAACACATTTTGTTTTATGGTACTGAAATACAGGGTTCATGTCTGATTTGAGGGAGGAGGTTGAAGAGTGCTTATTTTTTCTACTGTTTTAATGCCTCTAAAGAGCCTGGCAGGATGTCACATCAGTATTAGCTAGCTCTAAGGACTTCTTTCAGTATCAATTGTATCTGAGTACTGCTTTACAAATAATTTTTGTTGTAAATTTCAGAAAGAGAGAACTCTCTGGAGACTGTGCACTGCAATTATCAATGTCTCTTAACACAGACATTCTCTCTTGTCCTGGTTATTACAACTACACTGCATATACTTTTACTCTGACAAACAAATTCACATGGTGAATGATTGTAATTTGTTTCATCTTTTATATACCTAAAATGAAATTATTTTTTCTTTGGGAAATACATGTTAATTTTTTAAAATTAGAACTGTTTTAATACCTTTAAAAATTGTTTAGCCTTGTAGAAATGATACATGGAAATCCTTTGCATTATGCTTTCTTGTTTAAAAGATGCTTTGTTGAAAAGTTTGGCTGTCACATAACACAAACTTCTCTTTTACAACATGCCTCTTGCTGTTAAGTGGATTGTTTGGCTGTTGTAAACCTCTTTTGTCAAGTGGGTGTTCTGATTATGAGCCAGGCTCTACTCTAATTTCCATCCAGGTTCTGAAAGGCAAGACCAAACTATTTACATACATCTCTGTTTCATTATCTCCTGTGGTTTGGGTTTTGCTAGTTTGGGATTGTTTTGGTTCATATTTTAAAACTGGTTTTATTTTCCCTATTT
Organism: Onychostruthus taczanowskii; assembly: GCF_017590055.1. Taxonomy (NCBI): domain Eukaryota; kingdom Metazoa; phylum Chordata; class Aves; order Passeriformes; family Passeridae; genus Onychostruthus; species Onychostruthus taczanowskii. Next base: position 498,887 of record NW_024502791.1, on the reverse strand, counting down.
TTTTCTTTTTAAAAAAGTAAAATGAGGAACATATTACGTACAAACATGCATTCACGGACAGCATCTGGAAAAATGCCCTTTTCCGTTATGTGCTAGGCAAGCCATCAGGAAAAAAGTGAAAATAACTATATCGATCTCCATTTTCTTGGGAATGTGCAGCTGGATACACAATTTTGCTTTCTTAAAATGAAAGAGAAATGAGGAATAAAATAAACTGGCTGCAACATTCTTTTCAAGAGGCAGACCTGTGGATCCTCATTTCAATGCAGACAACTTCACTCATCACAAGTCAATTTCAATAGTCTCCATGGGCTTCCAAGTCCTTTGTGAATTTGTTACTTCTAAGAAATTTTAGATGAGGTTTTGTATGATGTCTGGGTCTGATTTGTTCGGTGATTCTCTTATGCTACCACATACTCTATCATTTTTATTTGAAAAAAACCCTATCCAACCCCTTTCTCAGGGAATATAATTTTGGTGCAATTCTAAAAATCTCAATGAAAGATTTGCAATATTGTTCTTTATCCATCCCTGGTGAAGACTTACTCATGAACACTTTTATTCAGCATAAGAAAATCAGGTAAATTGATTCAATGATTCCTGATCAGTACAAAGGCACCAATATTTGTCCTCTGAGTACAATTATCTTGTGTATTCTACTTATATCTGTCCTTTTTGTGCATGTGAACAGTTCTACCACTTGCCTTTATTATTTCCTGTGGTTTTATCCCTTCTCTCTCTTTAGCAGTTAGAACAAGCTGTGTGTTCCTCTAGGGAAACGTATGTTTAAGGACTTGTGGCCTTTGGCTTAAATTAGCTTCTATGAGGTATAAAGGTTACTACCAGTTAATGGGAGGATAATTTGGCTGTGTTCAGCTGGCTTTGACTTTCACACCTGGCTTCATGAGTGCATTATAAACTGCAGGAAGCATTCATGCTTGAGAAAAAAAACCTGAAATATTTAACATGTTTAGAGTGGCTCAGTACTTCGGAGGTGAAGGGAAAAATATTTCAAAAGAGTGCTTTTCAACAGCTGGAAAAGCAGCTACACATAAAACTGACTTCCCAGTTTAAGCCTCAAAAGGGAAGGTGCTGAATCATGCAGACTTTACTCATGTATCCATTTTCCCTTTGAGATTACTTTCTCTGCAGAACAGACCAGGATTTTTCTCAGTTGTTTTTTGAAGTACTATACTGCTGTGTAGAAAGTACACCTTGGTATTACCTTTGGCATGAAATGCATTCAGCTCATCTTGGTTTTTCCTAATACTCGCTATGATCAACAAAGTGGTGTTTATCCATGAACTTGATGTAATCTGAAAACACCTAAAGCCAGGATTCTCGCTGATTTGCATGTGTGTGGGATCATCTTTTAGTAGCTGTAGCCTGGTGCTTTAATTTCTGGAGGTCCATATCAGATTTCACCCTCTATGACTTGTGCATTTAAGAAAGAGCAAGTCAAAGGAAAAGTTTGACTTGTCTGCTAAATACTAGCCATGTAGACCTTTGCAGATTGCAGCCAGGGGTGTATTTTCCTCCTCTCTATTTCTCTGATCAGTCTGAAGGGAGAGGCAGCATCCTTCAAGCTAATTTTTATCTGTGAAATGGGAGCTTCAATAGAATGCTGCAGAGAAGTAATTTCCTAGGTGTTGTTGAAACAATAATTGAGCAAGTTAATAGTTCCCTCATGTTAACTTTATATGATAGGTAAATCCTTTGAAGATAAGTTCTTTTGGAACAAACAAGAACAGGTTACTTTACTGTAACACAGTTCTGCTGTTCTTGATGCTAATGGAACAACAAAGGGAAGAGAGTCCCGTGCTGAGGCACTCTAAGGACTGATTGGTGTCATCTTTTGTGTTTTGAGCTTCAAGACTGGAAATTTAACCCAGGTGGTTGAAACATCCCCTTATATCCCCTTACCATCCTAGGAATGAACTCTGAAATTCAAATATGTCTGCATGGACCTAATCCCATAACAATTTAGAAAAAAAAAGCTGCAAGGATGGCAGAGACTTATTATTCTTTTGGAACAGCAGGAAAAAGTGAGGATTTCCTTAGCTTATTCCTAGAATACTTTCTATTTCTTGATGGCTAAGCACATGTAAAGCACACATATGGATTAACAAAAAAGAGTTTTGGGTATCCAACACAAGTGTGGAGAAGGTAGCACAATTGTGTGATTACTGCTTATTGAACAGTGAGTGCTCTTGGGATTAGTTCAAGTCTTTCTGCTGTGAAACCCCTCTTTAGGAATAGGAAGTTAACCCCAGCTGAGTTATAATTCTGTTGGTTCTTGGAAAGGCAGGTTGTCTCTGGATACATATTTCTGTGACCTTTGCTCATTACTAGTTTCACCTGAATGTCAGTGGGGGAGAGTGGGAAGGTAATGATTTTTTTCTCAAAGGGTTCAAAATTACTTTTAGAACAACTGTCCTTTTCAAATTTGTTGCAATGGTTGCTCTAGAAAGGTCATCTTTCATTCCCAGTTAACTTTTACAGGGTTTGAAAGAGTTTTATCCACATTTAGAATGGGAAGATAGGTCAATGTTGTATAGCAAATGTTCTAATACAGAAACTCATATAAAAGTAATTGAAAGGAGTGGAGCTGCAAGAAGGGACTTCCATATCTCAAAGAACAAAGACTAGAAAGACAGAATTAAATACTTCTGAGTAAATCAAGGATTGTATTGTTACGGCATGAAAAAAAAAAAAAGATAAGGGGATTTAGGTGATATTTGGAAATGGAATATTTTTCTAGGATAGTGTGTAGTAAACACCTAATGCAAGCTGTCATTGACACTCATTCAGCAGATATTTACACCTTGACTAAAACATACAACAAGTCAGAAATAGAGAACTAAGAATTACAAAATCCTCTTAATAGTACAGCCAAACTTCTTCACCTTGTCCATGTCCATTTTCTCTTTTCACATGTAATCTCATTAACGGAGCTGTTTGGCCTGACTAAATAAGGCAAGCTAAATCTTCAGAACCACTTCTTACAAGATACTTCACTTCAAAAATAGATTTCTGTGCAGCATTGTAGTTCTGACTGCACTACTGCTTTGGAATTTGTTTGAGTTGTACCAGCCCATGCAAACTATCAACTTTTTTTAACTTAAATTTCTCAGAGCTCTTTCTAGTGCTGGCTATTTTTGTAACAGTTTGCAGATGTTCAGTTCAGACCTCCTCTAGAGAATTGTTCACTTAGTACTCTGGAACTGATGCAAGGGAAACTTAGATCATTTTAAATCATCCCAAGTTTGTATACATAATGTGTAATAAAAGGAGGAAATAGGGAAGTCAGTTGGTAAAATGAAAAGTGGTTTGTTTTCTAATCTATAGTTTTAGGAGTGCATAGAGTTTGGTTTTCATAAATATTTTTATTAGTGTATTTAAAAATAAAGGAGCATACTGGTTTGGGTGGGGTTTTT